>NC_079401.1:1945005-1977505 GCF_029220125.1 Pseudoliparis swirei
CCTCGGCTTGGAGCAATTAAACCTTTTTCCTTTACCCACATTATTCACTCCCCCCCCCCTTCTCCCCCCCCTCCCCTCTCCAGGGGGTCCCAGCCTCGCTTTGTTTGTTTTAATTATTTTTCCCTATGCAAATGTGCCTTTCCTTCATAATTGCTGCACGAGCTCCTCGTCGCTGATTTGGAGAATTGAAAGGAGGGGGGGGGGGAGGAAAGAGAGAGTACGGGGGGGGGGGGGGGGGGGGTATCGATTCCAGAGGGAGCCATCTTTGGAGCACTCATCAGCTCGTCGCGGTAAGGTAATCAATCGTTCATGTACATCACACCCCTCCCCCCCCCCATGTACGAGCAGCGTGAGAAGTGTTAATGCTACCTCGCAACATCAATCACACACTGAGAGACGGGGGGAGAGACATACAGGAGAGAAACACAACAAGGAGAGAGGAAGAAGGACATAGGAGGGAAGTGGCAGATTGAAAGAGTCTTCTCGAAAGGAGGTGACGAGTTTAAGTTCTAAAAGTGACGAGGAATCGACCTTTGACCTTCACGTGGAAGCAAAAGGTCAACGAAGAGGTCGAATGTTTTTACCATCAACGGGGTCATCAGAGCCTTCAATAGATATGAAATACATCAAAGGAGCAACACAACCATCCGGGGAGCGTGAACAGGTGTAAACATGGCGTCTCAGGTGAGCTCTCCACTTCCTGTCTAGAGGTACACACCCAGAGGAGTCATAAATACACCTGCACATTGGCGTCTCGATACCTTTGTGTTCAAGGTCGCGACCCCTCGACACGTGGTCGAGGTTCAGGCTTCGGGAACAGGAAACAGACTTTAGGCTCCGCCCCCGCCCCCCCGCCCCGTCCAGCCCGACCTTGAACTTAAAACCAATTACGCTTCGGGGCTTGAAGCACCCGACGCCGCCGACCCACAACGAGCCGGTCGCACACACACACACACACACACACACACACACACACACACACACAGCTCCAGACGGCTGCCTCCTGGGCTGGAGGCCAGTGAGCGGGGGTGCAGATAGCATCGCTGGAACAAGCCGGGTGTTTAAAACCAAACGGCCTCCGAGCGAAGCCCCGGAATAAACTATTTTAAGAAGCAGGAATTATGGGAGATGTGGTTTTTAATTTAAACAAAGCCGGTAACAACGCCGCCGGTGTGAGACGGAGGCGACTCATCATCTCGACCGCGGCCTCATCCATTCAGGGTAATTATCTCAAGGTACAACAGCCAATTAGACGATGATGTATGGATGTTTTAAAAGTTACTCTAATAAAAACAAAGGATCACAGCGGGACGGAGGACGAGAAGAATGGAAACATTATTGTTTCCTATATATCTAGATATCGCTTCATTGACAGCAACACAACTGAACTACAAGTACAATGGAGGAGGGGCAAATAAGACATAAGACAAACAAATCCAATATATTTTTTAAACTGTATCCCCCCGCCCCATTATTTATTTTTCCCCGCATAAATAAATCAGTCAAAGTGATGGAATAGAAGTTTTGGAGTAGGTGTGTGTGTGTGTGTGTGCGTGTGTGTTGGGATGGCTGCACCGCCTTAATGAGGTATCCTCTGAAAATAACGAAAACAACTAGAAAAGGATGGAGACAAATATTGAGAGGGAGACGTGAAGATGGGGAGAGAGGGAGAGAGAGAGAGAGAGAGAGAGGAGAGAGAGAAAGAGAGAGACAGAGGGAGAGAGAGAGGGAGAGAGAGGGAGAGGGAGAGGGAGAGGGAGAGAGGGAGAGAGAGAGAGAGGGAGAGAGAGAGAGAGAGAGGAGAGAGAGAGAGAGAGAGGGAGAGGGAGAGGTAGAGAGAGCTGGCTGTGTGCTCAAAGACAAGAGAACAAACCCCTCAAAGTCATTCTGCTAATCCATCTCGACAACACTGAAGCCTCATCATATCGACCCCTCCCTCAGCTGCACACACACACACACACACACACACACACACACACACACACACACACACACACACACACACACACACACACACACACACACACACACACACACACACACACACATTTCAATCCTTTCCCTGACAGCCCGGCTCCTCCTCCTCCTCCTGCTCCTCCACCTCCTCCTCCTCCTCCTCCTCCTCCTCTCCGACTGTTGAAAGGAGGGAGGGATGAAACAAGGAGCGGGAGGTGGAAACAAGGACCAGGAGGGAGGAGAGAACAGCTGAGGTTCACCCCGTGGCCGATGCGGCGGCGTGGACGGTGGGTGCCTGAACGCCTCGCCCCCCCCCCCCCCACACCTGACTACTACAATAACTCGTAACCTCCCACGACTGACGGCTTCACTAACTGACCACCCACGGCTCTCGTTCTGCAGCCCGACGCTCCTCAAAGAGGAAGAGGAGGGGAATCCTTTCTTTCCTCCACATGAAAGCTTTAAAAAAAAAGAAAGCTAAATTAAAAGATGGCGGCTGCTCGGCGAGATTCAGGAGGCGGTCGGGCTGATGTTAGGGTCAGGGTTAGGGTCAGCGTTCGGCCCGCTCCGAAGATCACCGCGCCATGCTTGGCATCAGTGTGTGTGTGTGTTTTATTGTGTGTTTCTCCCATGTTGAGTGTGTTTGTGTGTGTGTGTGGACAGCTGGCGTGCCAAAGCCTGTTGAGCTGTTTGTCACACTCCTCTCACTCAGGAGCGCCAGAGCGGCGTGCGGAGAGGCCTTTCACGGCCGCCACGGCGTCCACGCACCGCCACTTACCGTTTGATTTCAAGCTGCGGTTCTTACACCGGAAATTATTATTAATTTAAAAGTCTTTTATAAAAACAAAACACGCCTCGTTATCGTCTTCTCTTCGGTCTCCGCTCCATAAAAGAGAAACACGGCTCTCTTTCCACGCGTCTCAATGTATGAGAGGAGCTTAGTGTGTGTGTGTGTGTGTGTGGCTCACAGCTCACTCACATTTAGGCTGAAGTAAAATACCATATATATATATTTTTGTGCATGCATACTGTTCAGAAAGGAGCTTAAGTGAATGTGTAGCGTGACACTTCTCCAAGTGTGTGTGAGTCTGCTAATCCTTTTACATTCCCCTCCTACTCCCTGATGCTGAAAGGCTCTCTGGCTGTGAATGGTACAGCTGGGCCACACACGCACACACACACGCACACACACACACACACACACACACACACACACACACACACACACACACACACACACACACACACACACACACACACACACACACACACACACACACACACACACACACACACACACACACACACACACACACACACACACACACACACACACACACACACACACACACCCTTTGCTGATGCTGATTTATGGGTATTGAAGTTATTTGTTTTGGGATTTAAATGGGTTTTTTTACACGTGAAATGAACCTTTATGATATGTTTGGTCACTTAAGTTTTCAACATGTTAAAAAAGTAAGTAGATAAAGGTCTAGGATAGAGGAAGGAGGAGGCAGCCAATCATCTAGCTCGAGTGGGAAGGATGCAAGGAGAGGAAACAGAAGGAGAGTGAAGGAGAGAAGACGTCCTGTCGAAGAAAGACCCCGGGGGGCCGAGGTGAGCCTGAAGGACGAGCTGTCCCACACACACACACACACACACACACACACACACACACACACACACACACACACACACACACACACACACACACACACACACACACACACACACACACACACACACACACACACACACACACACACACACACATTTTCTCACTCTCCTTCCACTCTCTCTTTTTGTCGTCCTCACACTCTCTCTCACACACACATTTCCTTCCTCCTCTCCTCTCACACCCAATTCCTCTTGTTAATTTGTCTCTTTTTGCTCTTTTTTTCTTTCACACACTCACGTGCCTCCCCCCCACCCCTCCTTGGTGTCCCAGAGTCCGGAGGCGCCTACATATCCCAGGGTGCCTTGCTGCGGGACGACGGGGGTCGCGGCCTCGGAGCACAAAAAAGGTCCCATCTTTCATTTCCTCTCGGAGAGAGGACGAGAAAAGGAAATTCCCAGGGACACGAAAAAAGAATCACAGGATCATACGAATCAAGGGCAACCGAGTGAAGACGTGTGTGTGTGTGTGCATGTGTGTGTGTGCATGTGTGTGTGAGAGAGATAAAGCGCATTAAGGGTGTTTGGAAGATGAGTGTATGACCCATAAAGATATAGAGAGGCGGTCGGTGTGGGCTTTCCGGAGGCTTTATCCATTAAACAGAGTCCCATGACAGATAACACACACTCTGCACACACACACACACACACTCCGTACATCCCTCTGTCGGCATCGAACGGCCGGGCGGCGCACATGTGAGGGAGTACAAGAGAAATTTGAGAAAGTGGGACGAAGTGAATCCTTAATAATCCACTCAAACATCTCACTGGGGGAGAATGTTCTATAATAACTTTATTCATAATAACTTTAATCAACTAGTCGAAGCAAATTGCACAACACACTGAACTGCTGTGAGCAAAGTTCCTCTGATTCAATTATCATCAAACAAGTCAATAAAAAAAGTGCACGTCAGAAACAGCAACAAAACAAACTCTGCCACTTTATTTTAAATTAATTACAAAATCCCGGTTTGAAAAGTGTAAAGAAGTGAGTCTGTTCCTGGAGGACACGGAAGATACGGCAAGCAGATGCTGCACGGGGTGAACAGGTGCCTGCAGGAGGGAGAGGTCCGACAAAGAGATGGAGGTGTGTGTGTGTGTGTGTGTGTGTGTGTGTGTGTGTGTGTGTGTGCCAGCAGGGCAGTACAGGGCCAATCCCCCGACAGCCACTTGTCACTCTCCCCTCAGACCATCTGGACCTTTTCCTCTTTCTTATCTCCACACACACACACACACTGACACACACACACACACACACACTGACATGCACCAATGGGAGCTGCTGGTGACAGTGGTGATGGCGGGGGTTGGGAGGGCAACAGATGCCAGTTCCTCCACGTGTGTTTCCCAGCATGCTTTTCACCTCCCCACCTCTCTCTCTCTCCATATATCGCATCCGTCCATCCATGCGTCCTTTCCTTCCTTCCTTCCCTTCTCACTTCCTCTCCCCACCCTTCTCCATCTCCTTCATCTCTCCCTGCTCTCTCTCTCTCTCAGTCACTCCATCCTCCATCTCTGTCATGTTTGGCCAGCTGGCATCTCACACACACACACGCATACACACACACACACACACACACACACACACACACACACACACACACACACACACACACACACACACACACACACACACACAGAGCCATATGCTGGCGCTGACCTCCACCGCTGCAGTCGACCAGGGATGTCGTTTTTACACAAGCTAAACGATCCATGGGGACTAGAGGAACTCCCATGATGCATCATGTTCACTCAAAGAGAGGGAGAGGCTCCTCATCGGCCGCGGAGAAGCGTGGCGAGTTCTTCAAGTCGTTACTCGCAGGTGTGTCTTTCAGACGGGTGGGTTTTTAAGCGGTTGGCGAAAAGGTCAAAGGTCACGCGCGTGTGTTTATGCCTCCGTCGGTTTATCGGGACGTGTTTCTGATTGGACGGGAGCACACTCGTTCCACCTCGTGGCTCCTCTGCATTTCTAGGGTCAAAGCAGAGCTAATTAGCCTGAGCTTCTCCTCCTCCTCCTCCTCCACCTCCGTCTGCTCCCTCCCTCCCTCTCTTTTTCCTTCCTTCCTTCTTTCCCTGGCGTCCCCTCCTTTCTGAGCGCTCACACACCTCTCTCCTGCACTTCCTCTCCTCCGTCCCTCTTCAGGGAGGACGGCCCCATCACCATGCCAGACACATAAACAGCCACAAGTGACAGCATCACACACACACACACACACACACACTCACACACACACACTCTCTATCCGTCACATTTACATTTCAAACTGCCTGCGCTTCCACCAACACATCCATTATTTACCAGCCTCTGGCCAAAGAGGAGAGCAGTGTATCCACACTCCCCAGGTAGTGTGAGTGAGTGTGTGTGAGTGTGTGTGTGTGAGAGTGTGTGTGTGTGTGAGTGTGTGTATGTGTGTGTGTGTGTGAGAGGGACTCTACTCTGCTGCACTTCCTCTGCCGCTTCCCTCGGCAGCCCGCAATTATATTTTCCAAACTTCATACGCTACCTTTCCTCCCTCACTTCCTTCCCTTTTCCGTTTCCTTGCTTCTCGTCCCTCTCGATCTTTTCAGAGTCGACCTCGGCGGCGTGGAACCGACAGCCGCGTCACAAATAACGCACGTCAGCGGAGGAATAAACACTCCGTCCACGTTTGTCTTTGAAAAGAAAACTCTGGTCGGGTTTGTGGAAACAAATATTTAAACTTTCCTTCGAGAAAATCTAAATCTAAATAGTTTCCTGCAGTTCTTCTCGCTTAATGCACCGATATGCGTGTGTGTGTGTGTGTGTGTGTCTTCACACCCTGACCGCTGCCTTCACACTCCCCACTATGTCGGGCACATTCTGTCCGTCCTGCACACACCTCCCTCTGCACCTCCTCACGCCTCCTCACGCCTCCTCCTCCGGATGAGAACCAGGAGCTTGTCAACTCTTTGCGGGATACTTGCTTATATATTTCTCAGGTTGTGGTTTTAAGCCTTTTTTTTGCGTCTTTATGCAGCATTCAATTATAATTTAAGAAAAGAGAAGCAACCCCAGAAGCTCCTCTTCCTTTGACCCGCTATATGAGGAGGAGGAGGCCAGGAGGAGCGCTATGTGAGGGGGGCGGAGTTAAAGCCTCCTAGTGGATCTCATTATGCTATAAGCTCCTCCTCCTGCCACTCACCTCCACCAGCCCGTGGTGAGGTGGGGGTGCAAAACCCGTGAGGCTCAGACCGTGGACATTTATGATTTCTTTGCATCGACCAATCACAACGCGCGGAACAGACGACACAAAGATGGCAAACCTTAGAACTCTGACTTCTTTGAGAGAGAATTGTTTCCCACAAGTTGGACTCTGCAGCTGAAAATCTTATTTTTACGTCTAAAACATCAGCGGCCAGATGTTTTGGGTGAATAATCAACCTTAAGAATGACGAAGAGCTGATTTTAGATCGCTCCCTAGTGAGACATCGTTTTCTTTTTCTTGCTTCATTCTCTTTCTTGTTGTTTTACACTTCTTGCCATAAATATGTATGAATAAAAATGTAGAACCAACAGGAGCATCATCTAAAAATGTCTAATCGACGCCTGCTTTCAATAATTAAAGGAAAGAAAGAAGACTGATGAAGGATGGAAGACGTGAGGATCTGGTTGGTTTCGGTGCGTCAGGTGACCTGAAGCGTCAGGTGACCTGAAGCGATCTCATCGCGAGCGTGTGATCATATCAAAACAAACGAGTTCGCCCCGAACTGATGGCGATCCAAGAAGCTCCGGCTGAGGACCGGAGGGTCTCGTCCTCCTTCATCGGTGACACGCAGCAAAGGATTGTGGGAACGCTCGCCAAATCGTCTTTGGCTGCCGCCGCGGCGATGAGGCGGTGTGATGTTCCCGCCAGCGCCGGCAGACCACAACACACCTTGGCCGGCTTTCCTGGAAACAACCCAGCGCGCTCCTTCCCTTCTCTCCTTCCCTTCGCCGCCTCGTCCTCCCTCCTTTCCCCCTATACCTCACTTTCTCACCCAGCCAGATGAGCCGGCAACAAAAATAGTTGAGCGGCGTTTATTTATACGTCTCGAGCTCTCGGGGAGATGTCACAACAGCGGTGAGGCTGAGCGCCAGACATCTCGCCGCTGCCTTTAACATCCCACCTCCAGCCTGAGCACCTGCGCCGCGGACGGCAGCCGGCTCCTTCACACCTCGGGGTGCGAGAACGCCTCGCCGAGGAGCTCGGCCCCGCCGGTCAACTCACGCGGCGCAGATCCGCCCGCCTGCAGCGGAAAGTAGACCCTTTAAACCGTGTTGGAACACATCTTCTATGAGGAAAAAGCACACGCCGTATCTTCTCCAGCGGAGGAACGAACGCCGCCTGGCGACTCAAGGGCAAGTCCTCAGGGAAACAACTCACCGGTGTTTTCACCGCCGCGTCACAACGCTCTCAAAGGTCGGAGGAGGTCCACATTCGAGAGAAACCCCGGCTGGTCGGTGGACGTGTCCAGGAGAACCCTCTGCATGCTAAAATACAAAGCGGCTAAAGTTACGGCTAACGGAGAGGCGACGTTAGCCGAAGCCTCTCACCCGGCGGGACGACGTCGTCGCGCGTGTGTTTTTCTTCTTTCTTCGGCGAAGTAAACTTCAGAGCGAAGTCTGCAGGTGCGTCTGAACGCGGCGATGAAGAGCCGCCGCCGCTCGTCTCCTTCGATTCCACGCCGAGTTTCTTTTCGTCGCGTTAGTCAACAAAGACCCCCGCCGCGGCGAGCTGGAGGGGGAGCGCGCCATCAAAGCTTGGAAAAAACAAACATGGCGTCGACCCTTCGAGGGGTCGGTCGTCTTTTTGAAAAATCTGGCCCGCATCGCGTCGCGTTAAGACAGTTTGTGGAATAAATATTTAAGACGGGGACGACGAAATATCACAAGACGCAGAGAAACCCTCCGAGCACACAGCTGTTCACACCCCCCTCCTGCAGACACACAGAAGCTGGTTTAAAGCTCAATTGTGCATTTTGCAGATCAAGTAGCAAAAACTACTAGAGGCGTTGTTGTGAGCGCCCGTTGCCGGGGCAACGCCGGTTGGGAGAGCCGCTTCTCCATTACTACTTAATTTAGACGCTCTAATTGCATTCGGCACAATCTGTGGTCGCAGTGTTACCGCGGTGGAGGAGGGGGAGGAGTCGGGTGAGGGGGGGGGCAGGCCTGGGGAGCACGAATAAAATGCCTCACAAACCGAGCGCGGGGGGCAAATGGCGTCGAGTAAAAAATAAAAAATAAAACGCTCTTTAAAGCCGTTTTTGCGGCGATAAAAATGTTTTCGCTTGAAGATGAAAAAAAAACAAAAAATGTTACGTTTCAATTTCACGTCACCGCGGGAAAAAAATGAAATACGAAAAAGATTGTGTGTCCTCGGAGCTCGTCTTTGTCTTCAAAAGACTGCACACACACGCACACACACACGCACACGCACACACACACTGGCCTGAGCCTCGCTGTCCCTTTGAACCTCCGCGGGCCGTGGCCCTGAGAGAAAGGCCGGCCCGCGCTGCTCGTCTTGGCCGGGGGTTTGAAATGATTGGTAACTGTTGAGCCGGTGTTTTCAGGCCCCTGACCCCCAGCGCTCAAGTGCCACACACACCAGAGACAACACAGCCCCAATTATCCTGCACTCTCCCCCAAAGCCACTTCAGCCGGAGGACGCCGGGCCTCCACTGCACACACAAAAAGAGGAACGGACAAAAAAATGAGTCCGATTTGTCGGCGTTGAGTATTCATTTAATTCGTGGTAAACGGAGAACCACGTGACACATTAAAGACGTCCTTTTTCTCAAGCTGCTGCTTCTCACCGTGAATTCTTGAAGGAATTCATTTTTTTTTCCCGTCGCGGGTCCAAAGCCTGAAGAAGTCTCCATGGATTTAAAGTCCATCCGGGCCGCGGCAAAACTCTATTAAAACATTCTTCCACAAGCTCTCACGCAGAATCCTCCAGGCCTCATTCCCCCGGACTCGTGCATCTGCACTCAAACCGGATAAAACCGGCTAAAAACGGATAAAACCGGATAAAACCGGCTAAAAACGGATACAACCGGATAAAACCGGCTAAAGCCGCAGTGTTTAACCTGCGCTTCAAGCTGAACATCTGAGGGAAGAATATTCATTTTGGAGGTGAAGTATTCCCTTTTTTTGGGGTTCAGTTGAGGAATGTGTGTGTGTGCACTTCTGCGTACGATGGTGTGTGTGTGGTGTGTGTGTGGTGTGTGGGGGGGGGGGGTCGTTTGACCCCTGCCACTCTCTCCGACCTGTCCTTTGTCTCTTCTCACCCCCCCACCCTCCTGTCTCCTCGCCTGGACCAACAAAAGGACCTCGTGGCCGAGGAGGTGGTGGTGGTGGTAGGGGGGGGGACCTCTTTCATGACTTCTTTGCCATTTTTCTCCCCCCCCCCCTTTCAGACCCATTCGTTCCTGCCTCGTCCTTGGGAGTCGGGGGGGCCACCATTTATATCGTTGCCTGGGAATTAAGGCCCCGTGGCCCCTTTTGTTTGCGAGGTGGGCCGGGGGGCAGCGGCGGCTGGGGCAGGGGGCGAGGGGGCAAGGGAGGGCTGCCCTTTGTTCCCGCCAGCAGAGTGTGTGTGTGTGTGTGTGTGTGGGGGGGGCTGCAGTTCCCACAGACCTGGGGGGGGGGGCGCAGCATGACAGTGATGAGGTAATGTTTACCGAGCCCACGGGCCCCCACACACACAGCGCTCATGCATTAATAAGAGCACACAGGTGTGAGAGCTGGACACACACACACACACACACACACACTAAACCTAATCTTTAAATTCAACATAAACTATTTTTTACTCTTCAGCACATCATTTTGTAATTTAAAAAAATAAGAAACACCTTTAAGATTAAATACAATTTAAATAACGCTCTCTTTTCTGTCACTGTGAACACCGTCCAGGAGAGACCAGGTCCAGGAGAGACCAGGTCCATAGAGACCAGGTCCATGAGAGACCAGGTCCATAGAGACCAGGTCCATAGAGACCAGGTCCAGGAGAGACCAGGTCCATAGAGACCAGGTCCATAGAGACCAGGTCCATAGAGACCAGGTCCGTAGAGACCAGGTCCATAGAGACCAGGTCCATAGAGACCAGGTCCATGGAGACCAGGTCCATAGAGACCAGGTCCATAGAGACCAGGTCCATAGAGACCAGGTCCATAGAGACCAGGTCCATGAGAGACCAGGTCCATAGAGACCAGGTCCATAGAGACCAGGTCCAGGAGAGACCAGGTCCATAGAGACCAGGTCCATAGAGACCAGGTCCATAGAGACCAGGTCCATGGAGACCAGGTCCATAGAGACCAGGTCCATAGAGACCAGGTCCGTAGAGACCAGGTCCATAGAGACCAGGTCCATAGAGACCACCTGCTCTCCATATTTAGATGAATAGTCTTTAAACCTCAATCTAAAGCCAACATCAAGTCACCAAGAGGCCTAAACTACATAAACATCCAAGAGCCAATTAGAAGACGGGAGGTCAAAGATCAGGTTGTGCGCACACACACACACACACACACACACACACACACACACACACACACACACACACACACACACACACACACACACACACACACACACACACACACACACACACACACACACACACACACACACACACACTACTCTCCTCCCTCCCCAGATCTTGAGTTCATTCAGAGTTGCAGCGATAGCTCCTGTACTAGAGACCCCCTCCCCCCCCCCTCTCTCTCCCTCCACCTGTTTGCCACCGATATGAAACCCGGCCTCGCTCTCGGCCTCCGGCCCGTTGGGTCTGATCCGTGTCGCCGTTGTGACGACGGACTCGTGACCCGGCTTCTCGCTCTTTGAGAGGATTTGCGTCGAGTTAATCTCGTTTCAGTTTCAGCTCGACTTTGAATCGTTCCGTTGCGTGTGTGTGTGTGTGTGTGTGTGTGTGTGTGTGTGTGTGTGTGTGTGTGTGTGTGTGTGTGTGTGTGTGTGTGTGCATGTGTGTGTGTGTGTGTGTGTGTGTGTGTGTGTGTGCATGTGTGTGTGTGTGTGTGTGTGTCTTGAGAGGGTCAGGGCAACAGTGGATGTTATTTGGTGCATCTCAGAGTGTTTTAGTGTTTTATCTCCCGTGTGGCTGTGTCTGTTTTCCCGCTCACAGTCAGCAAGTTGCAGAACGCATCTCTGATAATAACACAAGTTCTTCTCACTGAACCCACCCTCTGTTCACGTGGGTCCGTTTTCAGGCCTTTTCCTCGGACCTCTCAGAACCTCAGCCGGTCGGACCTCCACAAGCGGCGCTTACCATTTGCATATTTATTTCCAGTTTCTCTACCCATTTTTTTTGGTGTGTGTAAAAGGTCGAACGAGCTGAAACTGAAGGCCGGCACGGAGAGAGAGAGCACGGTGCATTCCCTGGGATGGAGGGAGGAGGGATGGAGGGATGGAGGGAGGGATGAGGGAGAGAGGGAGAGAAAGAGAGAAAGTGAGAGAGAGAGCGAGAGACGATGGAGAAGACAGCAACGCGTGAAAAGTGCACACATATCCAGGGAGTGGGGTCAGAGGTCACGTGCACGTGCATCGGCCTTTTCACGTGCACGTGTCGAAATGAAAGAGCCGATAACCGCGCGGCAGCTGCTCCTGCAGGCGGGTCTTCTTCCTCTCACGGGTCACCAACAGATTACCTGTTACGAGGCTGTTAAGCCCCCCCCACGCCGCTAACTGCTAATAAGCCCGACGCAGTTACAAAAGGGGACAATTGTGGCAATTTCCTCCCTCCCCCCTCCCCCTCCCCCGCTCCCTTAATCATCTCCTATTTTACGATAAGGATGGAACTTGAACCGCGGAGGTGAAGTCACGTTCTAATAAAGTCGGCCGGTTAATAATGCAATCTTAAATTACGCCGTAATTACCGCCTCTTAGCCACCGGGGGGACGCTCTGTAATTCAATCACCGGCCCGCGCGATACTGTACAACACACGAAATAACAAGGGGGCGCCTTATCGGGGGAGGAATGAAGAGCCCCCCCCCCCCACGCTGTAATTAGACCAGGAGGTCTTATCCATCAGGGATTTAGATCCTGCATACCTGCAGGGTGGCGAGTGTGTGTGTGTGTGTGTGTGTGTGTGTTGGTAGGTGTCTGAATCTATATGTGTTTACAGGCCTGTAGGTGTGTTACTGTTGGATGTGTGAGGTGTTGTTTTTTCCTCCTTTTCCCCGACTCCTTAAATCTCTCCCTGCGGTCCTCCGTAAACTTCTCCACACACACACACACACACACACACACACACACACACACACACACACACACACACACACACACACACACACACACACACACACACACACACACACACACACACACACACACACACACACACACACACACACACACACACACACTGCGAGTCGATGTGTGGGAATTGTTTTCCACCTTCATTCAGCTGGGTCAGGGTTCGCACACGCACACACACACACACACACACAAGAAGCGCCACAGGACCCAAACCCAATTTGTCATTTATTTTCAAGAGGGCTGATTTCTTTAGAGGCGCCGTGCGCTTGATATTATGTGGCAGGCAGAATGTAATGCCTCTCAACGGGAGGAGAAAAGAGGAGGAGAAATTAGATTTGCGATCTGGGAACTTCATTTGGGAGGACGAGCGTGGGGGGGGGGGGATCTATACTGCGGTGCTGAATCAGCAGCTCCTCGTGTCCCTCCTTCTCCTCCTCCCTGACTCCCCCCCCCCCTCTTTCTTTCTGTTCCCCCTCATCAGCACAGCGGATTCCCTCGCCGTCGCCGAAGGAGGAAGCCGTGTTGTCAGCCTCTCTCCGTGTGTGTGTGTGTGTGTGTGTCACCGCGCCATTTTGCTGCCCCCCCCCCCCCAACCCCCTCTTTCCTTTTTCTTCTCCCCTCTCGACGAGTCAAACGGGCTCAAAAGTAAAAGTCGTCCGAGGCGCCAGCGGGAGCAAATAGGCTGCTGTCAAAACTGGAGGTAAACAGCAAAGGAGGCGCCGTGCACCCCCCACGACCTTTGACCCCCCCCCCCCATGTGCAGGGGACCACTGAAGAAGAGATAGATAGCATGCATGACAGGCCCCAGCAGAGAGGCCAGGTGCAAGGGCACGGCGAGAAGAGGAGGAGGTGGTGGGGGGGGGGGGCTTCCAATTGTCTCGGGTAGCAGTGAAGATGAGGTTTGGATGGAGTTCAGGTCGCCCCCCCCCCCCTCCACCCCCGTACGCCAACATGTTCTGCTCCTACAACGTGAAAACAAATACATTTTCATGTCACGCTGTCAGTGAGCTGATGAGAATCTACACGGCGACGGCGGTGTGTGTGTGTGTGTGTGGGTGTGTGTGTGTGTGTGATAAATCTGACACAGGCTCTTATTTTATGCACTGACAGCAAACAGACAGACACACACACACACACACACGACGATGTGAAATGAGCTCGGACTCGGAAACGCAGATTCTGAGCGGCGGGACGAGGCGAACGTGTGAAAACGACGGGAGGATTACGCAACAGCGGCGTGGATCGGACACGAGGAGGAGGAGCTCTCCAGGAAATGACCTTCTGGGTGGAAACGCTTCATTTTGGGTGTTATTTCTGAATCTAGGAGAGCTCCTCGACGTTTTTCCATTTCCACTCATTTCACTTCCTCGCGTCGGCCGAGAGCGTGACACAGGACCGGCTGCTAGGAACCACTTGTTTTATGACCGTTGCTTCTGCAGCTGAAATCACACACACACACACACACACACACACACACACACACTCACACACATCGTAAAGCATCCAAATCAATTTGTGTTAAAACACGTTTCTTACCACCGTATCGAGTGTTTTTGTTGTTGTTGTTTTAGATATATGATGCGCCGTCAGCTGCAAAAGAGGAGAAATGGCCGGCGCCCGGCGAGCCCATTTGTCCAGCTTGATGAGGCGGCGGCCCCGTCACCGCCGCTGCTATTAAGGGAAAAGGAATAGGTTGTTGGGGGGGGGCCTCACCGGGCCCCGTCGTCACACAGACCGCCCGCCACGCCGCCGCGCACCGTGAACCGGGGGGGCATAAATCAAGATCATTCTCTGCACGCCTTGACCTCTGACCTCGCCACAATTCACACCCGCAGAAGAAGAGAGAGCGGGAGGAGGGGATGGGTGAGGTAACGGAGAAGCCCGGTGTGTGTGTGTGTGTGTGTGTGTGTGTGTGTGTGTGTGTGTTTATGTGTGCGTGCGTCCGTTGCGATTAGTCACCGCCGTCCAGATTGAGCCGGCCGGCCCGTCTAAACGTTCCGTCTTTATGAGCCATTAATCTTCCACTCGGCCATTTTCATTACCGCCGAGCCCCTCGCTGTGGAGCCACCAGCTGCATGATGCTGCATCGTGGAAATTAATAACCCACCCATCTCTCTGCCTTACCCCCCCCCCCCCACGCACACCTCTCCATCACCACCCCGCTTAAGGCCGTGTGATGGAGGGAGCACGGAGACCAGTTTCCACCACACTTTTTAAAAACATTTTCTCTGGTAAGCGATTTGAGTTTTCCTCCTGACATCGAGACAAACAATCCATCCCGAGCATTTAACATTCTCCCGGCACCGCCAGCGAAGACGAAGAGAGAGAGAGAGACGCCCGGTGATAGGGATGGAGGGAGGGGGGGATGAAAGAGTCAAGTGAGAGAGAAACGTGTGAACTGACCCCCAGGGCCCCTTCAGGACGGCTCGGTGCCGGCTGCTGTGGTTGTTGGTGAGCAAAGGGACTCTACATTATTAAATACTCTACGTGCTTTGGCAACCTGCAGGGGGAGGGTAAATGTAAGGGTAAAAGGAGGATGGAAGAAAAGGACGAGGGGTTTCAAAGCGGCCCCTCCCTGGGGGCGGAGCTTCGGTGGAGACCCGCAGAGCGGCCGAGACGACACCCAATAAAGAGGCCGAGCGGCGGGCGGAGGACATTAGCGAGACGGCGGACGTCGAGTAAAGAAATAAAACAACACGCAGCTCGATCTCCGTTATGAAACGACCGCACGGCGTCCCTCAGGGACCGACACCGGGGCCAAATTGGAAAAAGTTGGAAATTGTTTGTCTCATTTCCTGTTTGCAGTGCAGTGCATTGTGGGAAAAATACATGGGAGGTATATATCGCGATATGAATCACCGCCGGTCATCCATCACATGACGCGACGGTCGAACTCAGAAACAACTTTCCGTGACGAAGTTCTTTGGATTCATCCCCCGGCCGCTGAACTCACATTTAATATCGTGTGTCATTTGCATTTCTCCTCATCAAGCGAAGGTTCTGCTTTCTGGACGCAGGAAATAAATAGATAAAAAAGACCAAGTTGCAACTCTTTCTATGCGGAGAAATACAATCGATATGAGAGAAGGTTTAAGAGCCGGACCTCGGCTCCTGACCCTCTGAACGCGATCAATACGCGCAACGTTGTTATGTCTTCACTTCCTGTTTCCTTATCAATATCTCATTTGTGATAAGTGATTACATCACACTCGGGAGCCCGGACAACCAGAGGCGGCACTTACGCCGTCTCCCGCTGATGATGTCATCCACCTCGCCGCTGACAACCTCGCTCGCACATTTAGTGATGACATCATACGCTAAAAAGGCTCCAGTCGTGTTGCAGAGAAGCCGAACGCTTTTTCTCCGGGTTTTTTTTGGGATGGAAGATGTTTGCGGGTGGGTGGAGGTGGTGGTGGTGGTGGTGGTGTGGTGGTGGGGCGGCTTGGGTTTACATGCCAAGAAAGTTCAGTGTGCCTTCGGGCGTTCCCAGTCTTTGGATTTGAACCGGAGACCTGCTGCGTGTCACATGTCTAGCCCTGCTGCGATTGGCCCAGAGCCGCTGGGTTCACAGGGTTCGGGGTCCTGACCCGGCAGCTAGTGGGGTCTGGAGGGAATAAGGTAGTGCCAAGGTCTTGCCTCCTCCTCCTCCTCCTCCTCCCCTCCTCCTCCTCCTCCTCCTCCCTTCATCATTCCTCCCCTCCGGGCGATCAACAATCAGCTGCAAGTGGAGCAACAGAAAGCGGAGACATTTCTTTACTCCTCTCTCTCCTTCTCCGGTGTCTCCGAGGCGTTTGTGGTCCTGAGTGTCTTTCGGTAAAGGACCCGTTGTTCTGCTCCCATGGGCTCGCAAATCAATACCTCCCCCCCCCTCGCCCCCTCCCGGTTCCCAAGACCGCCGAGGAAAAAAGGAACCCGTGGACTACAGAGGACTCGCTTTCATGACTCTGAAGAAGAGAAGGCCGGAGACAGAGAGGGGCAGTGGAAAAGAGAGAGTGGCTGGGAGGGAGGGGGGGGGGGGGCATTGCAGGGGCCGGCGGTATAAAGACACCAGAGGAAGGAGGCGACCTCGGGGTCATCGCTCTGCTTAGCGCCGCACACAGCCCGGCCGGGTTGCTCTTTATTGTCTTGAAGACAGAGAGAGAGAGAGAGAGAGAGAGAGAGAGAGAGAGAGAGAGAGAGAGAGAGAGAGAGGGGCGTGAGCATCGCCGCATTCCTGCAGGAGGGATATCAGCGTGCATGCTTCTCTCTTCCTCTTCATCACTTCATTATATCTCAAACTCCACCTGTCGCTGAACATCTTCTTCATGGCTTATTCTGCTCTGTCCCTTTAAAAAGACACGAGGACGACTCTGAGCAGCACAATGTTTGTCTTCTTCTTCTTCTTCTTTCTTTTTCTTCTCTTTAGTCTTTCTTCTTCTTCTTCCTGTATCACTGCACAATCCTCACAGCTGCACCGCGGATTACGTCTTTCCTCCGATGTGAAAGAAAATGTAATTCTTGCTTTTCCTGCAGGGGTAAAAACGTCTTGATGGCTTTTCCTACACAGGTGTCTCAGCGTGAGCGAGCGAGCTAGAGAGACACAGGGAGAGAGAGAGAGACGCCTTAATGGAGTTATGCAAATGAAGGCGGGCCCGTAATCCCCTGGCTGGGTGTTACACGCCGTGTGGACCGGATAGCTGGATCCACGCGCTGCGTCTCCTGCTTGTACACAGAGAGCTTTGATCCAACTCTATATCTCCATACTGTGAATTAAGCCCCTCCCCCTTCCCCCCGCCGTCTCCTTTAATATCATCCCCTTCTTTTTTCCCCTTTGTTTATTTATAGCGTGCGGGGAGTTTGTTTACATGTTTATGGCTTCACGGCGGGTGAATTTGTTTTTCCTCTTTTTACGCCCGAGCGCTCCCAGGTTGAAGATTCACGTGCCGGTTGCTCTTTATGGTCTTCCTCGTGGCTGCGCGTGTTGCTTTTTTATTTTACGCCTGAACGTCTTCCTCGTCCTCGAGGCCGATTCCACGCGGCGTGAAAAGCAATTAAACCGGTGAATAAAAAAAAAAAGGGGTGGGGGGTTCGGATAAAACATCCAGATGTGAGTATCTGTGTCTACGTGACCTCTGAAGGAGAGAGAGAGGAAGGAGATAGGACTGATGCCTCGCCTCCTCCCCCCCCCCCCCCCCCCGCCGGTGACTTACACGCCCAGCGTGAGCGTAGGCCTCTACCCACAACCCCCCGCTGCTTGTTTAGAACAACAACAACAGAGGGAGACGGTGGGATCACAGAGGAGCTGGCAGGGAGGGATGGAGGGAGGAGAGACAGTGGGAGAGAGAAAAGAGGAGGGGGGGGGGGATGGTTGGAGACCGAAATACAAAGAGAAGAGACGTGAAAATGAGTTTAAAGATAAACTATACACGGCCAAAAGTATGTGGACGAGCAGGACTTTATGAATGAAAGAGAACCTGAAACCCTCCCTCCACCTTAACATGGAGGATATCTACACAGGGAAGCATACGATGTGCAGTGTGTGTACTTCACACACACACACACACACACACACACACACACACACACACACACACACACACACACACACACACACACACACACACACACACACACACACACACACACACACACACACACACACACACACACACACACACACACACACACACACCTGGTGTGGGCAGTAAGTCAGGCCACACACACTCCGCCTATAATTCAGCCGACTGGAGGAGGAACATCGGCTTCAAAGGCTTCACACATCGCAGTTTATATTTTTTTTATTTGACATATTTGAAAGTATGACAAAGAAGAAGCAGGAAGGAAACGAATCACAGGTGAAATAAATCAATACAAAGAAGCGTTACTCTCTGGGATGGAGCTGGTTCGTGAAACAAACTTCAGAGGGCGTGAAACTGTCTTTTAATAAATTCAAAGACGGCCGGGCCGCCAGCACTAGCCTAGCAGCTGAGGACACTCCAGGACCGCACCAGCATCCAGGTACTCCACACGTGACCAAGGGTATGCTCCAATCAGCAAGAAAGCAACGAGAATTCAGATTCTTCCAGACTGTAAATCATGCAAGGGTAATATGGGAGCCTACGTCTAAACCTAAGGGAATATTAGGCGGACACTTGAACATCCGTAGTATAGTGCCAAAACGGGACCAGATTGAACATCTGCTAACGGACTCTAACCTAGATTTTCTAGCAATGAGTGAAACTTGGCTGCATAGCAACATCCCGACCAGCATTATTGATGTTCCTGGCTACACATGCTATAGGAAAGATAGAACCCCTGACAAGGGCTGGGGGGGAGTTTTACTCTATGTTAGAGACACTCTAAAATGTAATGAAATTGAACTGAACACGACACTTGAATGTCTAGCTGTGAACATTGTTTTATCGCCAAAGATGAATTTTAATATTGTTGTACTGTACAATCCACCATCTTATGATGTTTCATTTTATGATGATCTCGACAAACTCTTTAAATACATAAATGCTCGTACAGAATCAATTTTTCTGGGTGATTTTAATATTAACTGGTTAGAGAAAAAAAGTAGAACGAACTTAAAGAGACTGGTGTCAAAACACAGTCTCCAGCAGATGGTGAAAGGCCCAACGAGGATTACACGAACAAGTAAAACCTTGATAGATTTAATAATCACAAATAAACCCCAGCGAATTATTAGAACATATAACCTACTCACAGGACTTTCTGATCATAATATGATCATGGTCGTCCGAAAACTCACGAAACAACGTCTCCCAAAATTTACAAATGAAAGAAAATCCGGGAACCAGGGCATTCCCAAAAACAAACATATACAAATTGAAGATGACTTACATAAATTAGACTGGGATAATGTGCTACAGACCAATGAGCTAGAAAATTGTTGTAATTCCCTGACACAAAATCTGATAAACCTGGTTGGGAAATACACAAAGACATTCAAAGATACGCAGCGAAAAGTCTCCTACTTTGGCTGAATAATAACATACTACAGCTCATGAAACAGAGAGACTATGCTTTGAAAAAATCATTACTTACTAAAACTAATACGGATCTTCTTATTTTTAAAGGATTGAGAAATAGAGTAGTCAGAGAACTGCGTAAAGCAAAAACAACTTATTACATGCAACTGATTGAGGAAGCGGAAGGGAACAGCGCATCACTCTGGAAGCACCTCAACAGCCTCACTAAACACAAGCCAAGGCAACAAAAAAATATAACAGAACTGAAAGTGAATGGGGACACCAGCACTAACTACTTAGAAATTGCAAATGAACTCAACAACTTCTTTATTCAGTCAGTGGAAGAGCTTGCTAAGAACTTTGAACCGGTAACTTTACAGGGATCAAAGGCTAAACCTAAATCCTTCCAAATTAAGGAGGTAAGTCAGGAAATAATATGCAAAGTCATTAACACATTAAAAGAATCTAAGGCTAAGGACGTGTCTGGGTTGGACACTGCCTTCATTAAAACTCACTGCTCATCCCTGGTTAAACCTATAACACATCTAGTAAATCTCTCCATTAGAGCAGGCAGATTCCCACAAAGCTGGAAACAAGCCATTATCACCCCAATTTTTAAAACAGGTGCAAAGGACCAAGCAGGTAACTATAGGCCCATCTCAATACTACCTGCTCTCTCCAAAATCCTGGAAAAGATCATAAAAGATCAATTAGTTGACTACCTTGAAAGCAATAACATGATCCACCCCAAACAATTTGGATTTAGACAAGGATTCTCAACAGAAATAGCTAACTGCTACCTTACTGAGAACATTAAGAGCAATTTAGACAGGGGTAATGTGGTGGGAGCTGTGTTCATAGACCTCAAAAAGGCCTTTGACACAGTGAACCACAATATACTCCTGAACAAACTAACCAACTTCAACTTCTCTGAACATGCAATTGGCTGGTTTGCATCTTATTTAGCGCACAGGCAGCAACGTGTCAAAATAAACAACAAACTCTCAACGACACAACAAGCCACTATGGGTGTTCCACAGGGCTCCATCTTGGGGCCTCTGCTGTTCAGTCTATACATAAACGATTTACCAACATGCTGTCAATCCGCAAACTGTCAAATGTACGCTGATGACACAGTTATATATGCCTCAGCTAAGACACCAGGTGCAGCAGCAGAGACCCTGACCAAGGAGATGGAGGGAGTATCCCAATGGCTCAAAGATAACCATCTCACACTAAACATCAAAAAAACTGTCTCCATGTGCTTCTCTATAAGAGGGAAATCTAAATGCCCCATCAAAATAGACCAAAAAGCCATAGAAGAAGTTAGTGAATTCAAATTTTTAGGGGTTGTCTTAGATTCACAACTTAACTTCAAAAAACACATTAATAAACTCTGCAAGACCGTCCGGACGAATCTGAACTGTTTCAGAATCATAAGACATCACATACCAGTCAAGGCAGCCTTGCTGTACTTTCATGCAATGATTCTTTCTCATATATCTTACTGTATTACTGTATGGGGCCAAGCCTCCCAGACAACAGTTAAACCAGTCACATCATTATACAAACAGGCACTGAAAATAATGGACCAGAAACCAATAACCACACATCACTGTTTAATTTTACATAAATACAAGCTTTTAAGTTTCGACAGCTTCATTAAGTTTTCCTTTCTAAAACTCATCTTTAGATGTGCAAACAACATAGCACCTTCTGTACTCTGTCTTAGTGTGACAAAAACGTGCACCAGGAGAGTGGCCACTAGGGGATCAGTGGGTGGCAACTGCACAGCAGAGATGCGCAAAACCACTTTCGGTCAGTCATGTTTCTCAACAAAAGGGACCCGATTCTGGAATGACTTACCAACGGAACTAAAAACACAAACTGAACTGAAAACATTTAATAGCAAGGTAAAACTCTGGCTAAAAGTAAACCAGGGATGTCAACACTGAAACACACGCGCCAGCCTGCACACACGCACACGCACACACTCAATTTAATGGGTTTTTATTGTATTGTACGGGTTTTATTGTATTGTATTAACTGTGTTTAGTTTAGAGGATCTACTACCTGTGTTGCTCTTGTATATATCTTATTATTTTATGATGTGTATGGTTAGGTGTATGAACACTCAGTCTATGCATGGATGTTTTGTCAGGTCTTCTCTATGTATGGAGAGCTGTCTGCACACATACACCACTTTTAGATTAGTTTTAGATCTAGACATGTTTCTTGTTTCTGTTTTGTTTTGTTAGAAAGGCCTGACCAGGGACTGGGGTTGCAAATTAGCCAATTGGCTAGAAACCTTCTGTATCACATGTACACTTTGTGTAATAATGTGCGCTGCTTTGTCCCTGACAAATACAATTTATAAATAAATAAAAAAATTAAGGATTTTTAATTTGCTTATATTGCGACACAGAGCGAAAGAGAGGAGTGTGGAGGAAGAGGAGGGAGCGTGAAGGGTGGTCGTGGGGAGCAGAGAGGAAACGAGGGAGGAAATGAGGGAACGAGGGCTCAAGGGGTGAGCGAAGGAAAGATTAACTGATCCACGTGACCTCACCGGGTCACGAAGTACAGACACGCGTCTTTACTGCAGGTCAGTGAACGCACCGCTCTGTATTCATGCGGAAGAAATACAATAGAAACTTCATATTCACAGGCGGCCGAGGAGAATAAGTTAACAACCAGCCAGATATTTAGATATTAAAAAAACAAAAACAAATGCGAGGGTGACGGTGTGAGCAGGTGACAAGTGTGTGTCCTCACACACCAGGTACACACCAGGTACACACCACACACTGTTTTCACTGTTTTTACCCCACTTAACCCGCTCTACTAATGTTTAAAGTGCTTCGCTCTCCTAAATTGTGGTTAAAAAAAGGGCGAGCTCACACTGTCGGAGCGCGGAGCCCCGGAAAAACAGGAAAGCGAGCCGGTGAATGACAGCGAGGACGCCGCCGACGCCGCCGTAAAGCGCCCGGTTGAATTATTTACCTCCTCCGTAAACATCTTCCCCTGCCAGCTGAAACAAAAGAGCGCTGACAGCCAACCGGCTCCGGCAGCGAGGCCTCCTCAGGAATAATGGGCCTTTCAGGGGCGGAGCTACAGCGCGAGGAAGGAGGGGGGGGGGGGGGACGACAACAAACGCCGTCGGGATGAAGGGCCGCGGCGCTTCCTTCATAAACTTGTCACGGCTCCTTTTCATTTTATTTCCCCCCCGAACAAACTCGATGATTTTCCGCCTCGCCGCCGTGGGTCAGTTCATAAATATACCGCTTCCCCCCCGAAAAAAGAAAAGTGAGCCATAAATAAAAAAATGGAGGATGAAATATGGATGAGGCTGCAGGTGTGTCAGGTGTGATTTAATATGAAGGAGGGACGCCAGGCGGCGGGCGGGAGGAAGGGAGATTGCTGAGAACCGCACAGACAGGGTGACCTTTGACCTCTGAATAACCGCCAGTCAGCTAATACTGATACAGCCAACGGAAAGACCCCCCCCCCCCCCCCCGCCTCAATCCATCAGCTCCACCGATCGGGACGAGGTGGACGTCAATCTGTGGCCGATCTGTTGGTGTCGGAGTATTTCTGGAACTGGAGGTGTGAGTGCGTGAGTGTGTGAGTGTGTGAGTGTGTGTTCAGGTTGGTGTGTGTGTGAGTCACAGGCCTGGCTGTGCATGCAAGGTGCTACCTTAAAGCATTTTATGATATTAGTACCGCAAACTAGTTAAATTCTGGCTGACATGCACCTTCACTAAAGCACTGAGGGTGTGTATCTTCAGATACAAAAATACATTTTGACCTTCCCTGCTTGCTGTAGTTTTCCTCTTCAATTAGAAACTTAAAAAACAGACAGAAATGATGTCAAAAGTCTAAAAACAATATTCAAATCGAGAAATAACGTCACTATCGAAACCACGCCCGCTTTTGTGAGGCCTCCTGCGTCTGATTGAAGTTTTTGGCGCTCCGTTTCACGGCGCACGCGGTCCCCTGAATGCATCGCGACTAATCTGACGTCGACGCAGTGGCGTCTCCACGCTCGGCGAGTGTTGTTCTTTGAGAGCGACTTCGTCCTTCGGCCAGTCGCGGAGCCACGGGCGAGGAAATGGGCCTTCCTGTCGTTTGGGAGGGGGCGGAGCTACCAGAGCATGAAGGCAACCATAAACGCGAGCTAATCATTACACGTCTTCCTTCTCCTCTTTCCTCACTCCATCCAGCCGGACGCCTCTCTCTCCTCCTTTTTATTATGTGTGTGTGTGTGTGAGAGAGGAGGCGTGTGTGTGTGTGTGTGTGTGCGTGTGTGTGTGTGCGTGCGTGTGTGTGTGTGCGTGGCTCTGCAGCAGGATTTCTACTCTGAGAACGACCTTGCACGACCTCTGGAAAAATCTGCTGAGCGTGTGCAAGAAGAAGGCGGCGTCTCCTTCCATTTGAAGTCACCGGTTTCTCCCCAGGTGAACAACAACAACAACAACAACAAAATAAAAACGTGCCGCTCTTTCAACTGGAGGACTCGATTCCACCCGAAAAAGAAAGAAGGAAAACTTTTAAATCCCAGAGGAGGCATCATCAATGTGTGTGTGTGTGTGGGGGGGGGGGGGGGGTGGGGGGGGGCTCACTGGGCAGCAACTGAGGCGCGAGTGACCCCCGCCGACAAACCCACAGGTAGCGGTGCATAATTCCACTTCCTGCCCTCAGTAATGGCTTCTGGTGACCTCCTGGCTCCCCATCATGCCCCATCGAGCTCGCCCCGGTCCTCACAGCACGCCCCCCCCCGCCCCACCCCCGTTAACCTCCTCACATAGCAGGAGCTGCTTTATTACGTACAAGTGTGAAATCTGAAATAACATCAAGGAATCCTGACATTGAGTTATTAAATCATCCTGAAAAACTACTTTTTCAACGCTCCAAATTTAAATGAATGTCTTTTCTATGAAGCTCATTTGAAGATGTGATGCATCGCTACATTTACACACTAATTAATACAGGCGTTGGATCAATAATCGGGTCTTGGTCAAATGTATTGATTAACAGGGAAGTCGATAAACGATCCATAACATCATCTTTAATCATGTAGGACCGCCCACAGCGGCTCATATCGCACCAACACTTCATGAACATCTGAACACAGCTCAGCCTTTCACATCTTTTGGGCTCTGATAGAACATTAATTCTTAATTCTCAGCGACAGGAATGTTGAACTATTCCTCCGGGACGTTTGACTTCTCTCCCTCATTTTTAAATTTGTCTTCCAGAAACAGAAACAATAAAAACCCTCCTCAGTTTTCCAGGTTTCCAGGACGCCGCGTGGGAAACCTGCTAAAGAGGAGCAGCACGCCTGGTGTTATATATGTTTAATATGTATTACATTGTCCACATTATACGTTACGTGTGAAACAAAAGCTATGCACACACACACACACACACACACACACAGCTGGCTGAGATGACATGTTAAGGATGTGTTAATTCACCCCTCTAAGTTTCCTTATCGTGTCTGCTGCTGCTTGGCCATTCATTAATAGTCCTGTTTTAATTAGCCATTAGTGAACACACTCCCCATGTCACAGATATGAGATGGGGGGAGAGTGTGTGTGTGTGTGTGTGGCATGCAGAGAGGAGGAGAGTGGGAGTATGCATACTGCAAGGAAGGTGTTAGAGTATAGATGTGTAGAGTGTGTGTGTGAGTGTGTGTGTGTGTGTGTGTGTGTGTGTGTGTGTGTGTGTGTGTGTGTGTGTGTGTGTGTGTGTGCGTGCGTGTGTGTGTGTGTGTGTGGACGGCTCCATTCTCCCACAGAACAATTGGCAGGGCCACGCTGTTCAGTGGGGCCTCCTCCTCATTATTGGCCCGCTGCTCACTTGTGAGCCGTATCATTGTGCTGCGAGACAACGGGTGCCAGGGGCCCCACCCGACATGATACCCCCCCCCCACACACACACACACAGCAGTCCAGCTATAAGCTTAACTCCCCCCCCCTCTCCCTTCTCCATGCACCGGCTCAGCAACCCCCCCCCCTCCTCCCCTCTTCCTACATCACAACCCCGCAGTATCGCTGCACCTGATTGGCTGGACGAGCGGCCGCTGGTCAGAGAACAGGGGGATTAAGCCTAATTAGCGTGAAGAATAAAAACAAACAACCACTGACGGGGGAGAGGGGTCAACCCCACCGTCTCTCCTCATTAGCATCGTTTACCGAGCGGCACAGTCGGTTGGTGATGAGCGGCACACGTCTGCTGCAGGGGACGCGTACCTGAGTGGATATGATTCATATTCATTAGGAATTAAAAGTTATTTTTTTCTACAGCTTTTCCGACTGTGAAAGTGAAAGTTAAGTGTTTCTAAAAATGAGTTACAATTAAGAAAGATCTTAATGCATGAAAGCCCTCTGAAGCAGGGGTGTCAAATTCATTTTCACGGTGGGCCACATCAGCATCGCGGCCGCCTCTTAAAGGGCCGGCGTACCTGAAGCAGTGCATAAACTACTCCCGAACATATTGTTAAATAACTCTCTTTGCATTTGATTATTGTTTATTCGAGAGTAGAAATATTGTACCCAAGAACATTTCTCTAATATTATAACACAAATCCATTTTGTTTGTAACCGTAAAAATAAAAGCACAGGATATAAAGGTGATCATGTGTCTTTCAAGCCACCAGGGGCCGCATAAAATGACGCGGTGGGCCGCATTCGGCCCGCGGGCCTTGTGTTTGACACCTGTGCTCTAAAGGAACTCGTAATGCACAGACCCACAAACATGCAGCTATAGAGACACAACACTGGTGACAACATGCTCTCAACGGAGCAGAAGAGTGGTGCAGCACACACACACACACACACACACTCACACACACACTCACACACATACACACACTCACACACACACACACACTCACACACTCTTGTAATTGGAACATTTAAGCAGAGGAAATGAATACAACTTAAGCTCCATGCCATAAAAAAAGTCAATACATTGACTTTCCCCTTCCAGCGAATGGTTGCCGGGTGTGCGGCGGCAGAGAGGATTTCACCGGAGAAATAACATACATGAAACCTTTAATGCCAATTAGTGAGAAGCATAAAGGAGACAAAGACGTCGAGAAGAAACGTCCATAAAATACTAAAGTGTCTGAAAACATACACGTGAGGCATGTTCTAAATACGATAAACACACCAGAACCTCAGCGGGTTTCAACCCTCACCTCGTCTCGTGGCTCAAAGGCAAATCCCTCGCTCTCCAAACGGAGGCCGTTGAGGTTTTGGGAACGAGGTGACGCCACGCGCACACGCGTCGATCGACACGCGTGTGCGCATCAGTGATGAGATGATTGATGATGGGATTTTCTAAATCTCTTTGGCATCAGAGCGTCTGAACCGCTGAAGTCCCGCCCCCCAGAGAGAGGGGGGGGAGGGGTCAAATCAAAGTGATTAAGGACCTGCAAATCAATAACGCCTTTATATTAGATTCACCCCGCCCTCCTCGGATCGCTCCGAGTCAGCAGAAAGACGGGCGGAGGGGGGGGGGGGGGTTCTGCTGAGCTCCTCACTCCAGTGTTTTGATGACGAGGGAGAGGAGAAAACGTTACCCAGAAGCCATCTGGGGAGGGATCTCGATGGTTCACTTATGGTGGGAAGGAGTCGTAGAGGAGAGCGTAGGCGGGAGTGTGTTTGGCTCCTCCCCTCCGTGTGTCTGACGGTGTGTTTGGCTCCGCCCCCGTCGAGGTGAGAGGACTCACAGCCGAGAGCAACAAGTGCACACGGAGGAAACACTGGGAAGAAGAACATCTCAGACCAGGTGGTTCATACTCTGTGGACAAGAGGTCCTAAATGTCACACACACACACACACACACACACACACACACACACACACACACACACACACACACACACACACACACACACACACACACACACACACACACACACACACACACACACACACACACACACACACACACACACACACACACACACACACACACACACACACACACCATTCTCTGTGAACACCAATTAGTAAATAAATAGCTTTGTGGTGACAATAAGTTGAACTCCCGAGCATGTGCACAATGTGCCGTTTTTTCCCTTATCTCCATGGAGACAACATGCCCCCCCCCCCCCCCAGCCGTACCAGTGTTTGTCTCACAGTAACTCTAAATTGGCGAGTGCAGTTAACCCTCCTCCTCCTCCTCCTCCTCCTCCTCCTCCTGAGTCTGTGCAGCACACACGATGAGAGAGGAACACAATCAATGTGAGAAAGAAGAAGAGCAGCGGAGGGAGGGAAGGAGGGGGGGGGGTAAGAGAAGAGCAGTTGAACGTGTTGGCACACAACAGAGCCGGGGTCACGGACAAGCCACGTTTTTTGGGGGGGCGGGGTAAGGGGGGGGGGGGTTTGCATTGCAGATGAAGACTAAAGAAACTTTCACTCCATGTGTGTTTTACAGTTTGCTTTATAGGAATCTTTGATGTAATCTGGTGCGGGGGGGGGGGGGGGTATGGTGGGGAGGGGGGCTCTGAAGGAACCTCCAATCTGTTTACAGCTCCGATTGGAATTACACAATCAATTACCACCCCCTGCTGCGGCCCAAATGAGCCGGCCCAAAAGACAGGGGAATTGGTTAAATGTTATTGTTGGGAGGCCATTATCCAACAATCGGGGTGGTTAATGCAAGAAAATGACATTCATTAAAAGGCTCGGCGGGAGGCCCCCGGGGGCCGGGCTGCAGCTGACCCCCATTCAGGCCGGGCTTTGTGGGCCCTCGGCCACTGTGGGGAGGGAGATCATGTCAAAGGCACAACATGCTGCCCTTTTGTCACAGAGTGGCCTTCAGTCTCGCTTTGCAGAGCATGCGTGTGCGTGTGTGTGTGCATGCGTGTGTGTGTGTGCATGCGTGTGTGTGTGTGCATGCGTGTGTGTGTGTGTGTCAGAGGAAATACCTGCGACTGAGAGCGTGAATGTTTTTGTGCTTGAGAGAACGAGTGTGTGTGAGGTGTCGGGAGACGGAGAAAAAAAGGGGATAATTACATCATTCTGTGAATTAGAGGAGTAGAGGAGGGGTGATTGAACCCCCCCCCCCTCCTCCCCCCCTCCCCTCCCCGGCCGATGGATGCACATGTAATCCTGCAGTAATGAGGCAGCACCAGATTCATACTCCACACACACTTAGTCCTATAATGTATATCATCAACGCCGCCGCGGCTCGCAACCCCCAAAAAAGTCCCACGTTTTTCCCCCGTTTTTTTTTCATGAGTGCACTTGGCAGCCGGCGACGGTGAGATCATCCATCAGCGCAGACGAGCCCAGAGTCACAAGTAAGTGCAGACATCAGCCCACAGAGAGAGCGAGAGGGAGGGAGAGAGAGAGAGAGAGAGAGAGAGAGAGGGAGAGGGAGAGAGAGAGAGAGGGAGAGGGAGAAGGAGAGAGAGAGAGAGGGAGAGAGAACTGGTCGTGCCATTATTTTTCATACAGGATCCCGGCGAGACATTATTTTTGCAAACTCCCGCCGACGCAAAACGTCTTTTTTTGTGGTCTCGTTCTATTCAGGGCGCCACGGATTGGACACCGGGGTCACTTGAGAATGTGGCGAGGACCTCAACGCCGAAGGAGGAGCTTCCTGGACCATCAGAGTCCCACCTGGTCACTACACACACACACACACACACACACACACACCTGCTCCACCACTCCACCAAGCGAGAGCCGGTGTTGTGACTGACTTCCCGATTAGCGTCGATAGCTGTTACGGATAACAGGGGGGGGGGGGCAGAGCCACAGGGGGGGGGGGGGGTCACAGCGGCGTGCCGCCGAGGACCGAATCAATTCCCCTCGCTCGCCAGGTCTCCGGCTTATCGAACTCAGGGCCGACCCTCTAACAGGCGTCCGTTACATCAAAAGCCACACGGTGACCTCTTGACCCTTGACCATCTGGCGGGGTGGGGGTGGGGGGGGAGGGGGGGGGGAGATAGAACTGCAGAATAGACAAACAGTCCGCGGATAAAAATAGATGAAAGAGAAATGAAATGCAGTATGTAATGAAACGTCTCATCAGAAGAGGTGAAGTCATTATCACAGGCACCTGGAGGAGAACAGGTGGAGCTGCAGCGCCTGTAATCTCACATCTCCACGGATACCGCGTGGGCGTGTGTGTGTGTGTGTAGGAGCGCACACGCTTCCTCTGGGTGCCAAGAGACCGTGTGTGTGTGTGTGTGTGTGTGTGTGTGAGTTAAGCCTCTGATTGAGAAACAAGCCACAGTAGCAACATGCCTCGCTGTTTCCCCCAGCATCTGTCTTGAGCAGCATGAGGCCTCCATGCATACGGGAAGGAAGGAGGGAAGGAGGGAAGGAGGGAGGGAGGGAAGGAAGTGAGGAGTCTGCTTCCCCTTCATCTCAGATTCTTTCCCCTCTCTCTCTCCCTCTTTCTCTCTCTCCCTCTTTTCATTATTTGGGAGGCAGCATTGGAGTTGAAAAAGACACTCTCTCCCCGACTCCCTCCCCCTCCTCTCTCTCTCTCTCTCTCTCTCTCCCCAACTCCCTCCTCCCCCCTCTATCTCCCACCCAAGTATTACAGAGCGTATGTCGGTTTATATTTTAAAACGTCATTCTTTTAAAAGCATCTTCTTTATTTAAACCTCAGCCTAAATGCACTTTTGACTTTTCCAAAACATTGGATTTTTTTCCCCCTGGCCTGGAAATAACCATTTGACAAATTCCAGGACTTGTCCAGGTTTTCCATAACCGTAGGAACCCTGTGAGCCGTGGGCCGATTTCAGTTGCTAGGCAGATCTGCCTGCGCAGGTCCTGAGGCACGACTTCCAGCTTCTGACCCGGCCTGAAAAACTAAAAAAATGTCTGTTGTGCGAAAAACAACAACAACAACAACAACAACAACGAAAATTGAAAAAAACTCAATTTCAAAGCGAACAATCGTTCTCCACAGAGTGTTTGCCAGCGAAGCCTCAGAGTGTCCTTGAAGAGGGAGACGCGTCTATTAATAGACGAGCCAAGTGGCATTTCAGCGCCGCTCATCCAAATAAAGAGTCATAATCTTCGTGTTGTGTTTTAGGAGCATCGTCTGCCGGCGCCTGTCACACGTCGACGGCGACCACAATCGCTTTAAGGTGGAGAGCTCTCGAAAAAAACCAGAATAAACGCCGCCGTTCTTTCTCCAGATGCGACCGAGAGAGAATTTTTGTTTTTTGTTTTTTAAATAAGCGAGAACATTAATTTCTTCACAGGTTTTTATTTCGTCTCCTGGAACGAGTTACGCCGTCTTGGGACATTACGACGTCCGTTTGGCGATATGTTCTCGTTTGAGTTTTTTAGGAAAATTGTGTCGAGTTCTTAAAAAGTAGATTTTTGGATTAATTTCCTGGAAAGAAAACGCTGGAATCTAAACCATCGGGAAAACTGCCGAAGATCCTTTCAAAAAGGCACAACAATTTATTTTCATTCGCATGTTTTAAACTTTGCAAATTCAGCTGACCAACGCCCATAATCCACATTCCAGTTAATTCACGCCAAATGGACCCCCTTTGGACTCATATTCAAAATCAGTGTCTTAATGTGTTACGGGAGCATTTCCACCTTCTATTTACAATAGAATCCACGGACATTGTTATCCGTGAAGTGTTCCTCCATCGTCTTGGCTCAGCTTCCTCCTTCACCCCGGGGCTTCTGGGATTCAGTTTAAAAAAAGTGTTTCACGCTGTTGCCCGTTTGAAAATATCATCCCGATCTTTCCAGGATCCAGACGGCTTCATTAAAATACTTAAAACGTTGTTTTCCGTCGTGCCCTCCGCGCCGCCCTGTGGGGAGAGGGTGACGGGGGGGGGGGGGGGGGGGTTGGAGGGAAATGCGTTGAACTTAAAAAAAGTTTGCTTCATGTTTTTGGCACGAGCGTCAAATAGTATTTATAAAGTTATCAGGACGACTCTGGAGACGTCGGCATTAAAAACATTGTTTCTGATTTAATAAACAACTTTTTGCTGACTAAGGCTTCCTGTGGACGAGGCATGACCAATGAACAGGTTCATCCACATGACCAATGGACAGGTTCATCCACATGACCAATGAACAGGGTTCATCCACATGACCAATGAACAGGGTTCATCCACACGACCAATGAACAGGTTCATGATCATGACCAATGAACAGGTTCATCCACATGACCAATGAACAGGGTTCATCCACATGACCAATGAACAGGGTTCATCCACATGACCAATGAACAGGTTCATCCACATGACCAATGGACAGGTTCATCCACATGACCAGTGAACAGGGTTCATCCACATGACCAATGAACAGGGTTCATCCACATGACCAATGAACAGGGTTCATCCACATGACCAATGAACAGGTTCATCCACATGACCAATGGACAGGATCATCCACATGACCAATGAACAGGTTCATGATCATGACCAATGAACAGGTTCATCCACATGACCAATGAACAGGTTCATCACATGACCAATGAACAGGTTCATCCACATGACCAGTGAACAGGTTCATCCACATGACCAGTGAACAGGTTCATCCACATGACCAATGGACAGGTTCATCCACATGACCAATGGACAGGATCATCCACATGACCAGTGAACAGGTTCATCCACAT
>NC_079401.1:1982505-2000005 GCF_029220125.1 Pseudoliparis swirei
AACATGTCTGGAGCCGGGGTCCATTACCCCGGAGTGATGCGCGGAGCGGCTTCCTCGTCTTCTGCAGACGCACCGACGGCCGTGAGGGAGGCCCCGCCCCCTCGGAAACTCTGTGTTTAAATCACACCGCAAAAGCTGGAGCAAAAGATCAGGGAGCACCAAGCGCCGTGCACTCTTCAAACCCCTCCAGTTGTGAACAAAATAATAAAGGAAGTGGCGGCGCTGACCCCTCGCTGACCTCTCGGAGAGCGCTGTGGATTCAGAGTTGAAAAAGCCTTTTTTGTAGAATCTTGGCCGTGGACCAAAAAGCCTCTAAATGGCTTCACGGGCTGGTTTGTGAATGATCAGCTGCAGGAGGTGAAGGGGGGGGGGAGCCATCACCCAAAATATGAAAAAGAGGGGAGCTCTGAGATGCAGAATTCCTGACCGGATTTGGCAAAAAGCAGCTGAGGGAACAAACGAGCGGCTCAGAGATCTGCACACAGGGTTCAGCTGGGGCTCTCGACTCGAGCGGGCGCCGCGAATGTGTGTGTGTGTCTGTGTGTGTGTCTGTGTGTGTGTGTCTGTGTCTGTGTGTGTGTGTGTGTGTGTGTGTGTGTGTGTCTGTGTGTGTGTGTGTGTGTGTGTGTGTGTGTGTGTGTGTGTGTGTGTGTGTGTGTGTGTGTCTGTGTGTGTGTGTGTCTGTGTGTGTGTGTGTGTGTGTGTGTGCGAGCTAGCGGTTGCCGGGCGCCATTTGGACCGATGCCCGACACCCTGCGTGTTAATAAGAGTAACCAGAGCCCCCATGCCCGCCACCAGCCCACGGAGCACAGCAGAGACGTGGCAGAGGCCTGCGCCGCCACCTGAGTGTTTACACACACACACACACACACACACACACACACACACACACACACACACACACACACACCTCATCGGAGCTAATGAGGGGGAAATGCAGTCGATACAGTACAATTGATCAGCATTGTCCGGCGACAGCGCGCCATCGATTGGGTTTCCCCTCACCGGCAACGCCTCATTAGCCGCCACCTGAGAGTTTACACACACACACACACACACACACACACACACACACACACACACACACTCACGTGTGACGTGTTCACATCGTTTCATTTCTTCAAAGCGGTCGCTCGGCTCGCCGTGGACGCAGATGCCTTTCATACGTTTTCATTTAAATCAATTGTTGTGATATCAATATGGGTGTGTGTGAGTGTGTGTGTGTGTGCAGGAGATTATTATGATGTTTATTAGTGGCTTTAAGTCGTATGTTAATTTTAGCAGCAATTAGCTGTTTGCTATGTTATGTAACGGGGGGGGGGGGGGGGGCTCTGAGACCTCCCACCCCAGAGGCCCTCATGCCAATGCTTCTGTCCTCTGGAGGTTCGGACCAGATTTGAGGCGCTGTAATGGGATAAATAGTCTGTGGTCAGGGGTGTGTGTGTGTGTGTGTGTGTGGATGGTGGTCAGGAGGTAAATCTGTGTGTGTGTGTGTGTGTGTGTGTGGGTGGATGGTGGTCAGGAGGTAAATCTGTGTGTGTGTGCACATGTCCATCATTGTATTCACCAATGTGTTCGGACGTGAGGTGGCAACTGAAACCGGAGTGTGTGTGTGTGTGTGTGTGTGTGTGTGTGTGCGCTCCAGTGGCCGAACACTGCTCCCATAGAGCCGCTGATCCCCGGCCAGACCGCCGCTTCCTGAGGCCAGCGCTGGATGAAAAATATCCCCGATGCCGTGAGCACACACACACACACACACACACACACACACACACACACACACACACACACATCTGTGGAAAGCCCACTTGTCTGCCTGGAAAAACCTGCAGTCCTCTGGGACTGGATTCCCCCGCACACTAACCCTCTCACCGTGTGGGCAGCGCGACGCGTCTGCTCGGAATCAACTTTCCAAGAAGAAGAAGAAGAAGAAGAAGAAGAAGAAGAAGAAGACTCGGTCTGATGATTCTTGCACTTCTATTGTGAAGCGGCGGATCAATCAGGAGGAAGAGGGGCCGGCTCCCACTTCCCTCCCAAAAGAGGCCATCGCGCCGCATGCAGAGCGGGCGCCATCGGGGGGAAGCGGCGCCGTGATGACGGTAATCGAGCCGGGTGACACAACGCCACTCTGAACCCCGAGGTTGACAGGAAAGGAAATAAGGAAACACATTTACATTTCCTTTTCACACCTCGAAAGGTGCTCATTTGCCAAGGTGATATATTTATATATATACACATATTTATATAAATATATATTTATATATTTATATGCATTCATGAAAACCTACCCACCCTGAGCAGCAGCTCCGGGGTCCAGACCCCCCTCTGTGTTCAGATCTGCTCTGCAGAGTCAGAGTGGAGCGGCTAGTTGGAGGGTAGGCTGGGTATTATAATGTAGGGTGTGTGTGTGTGCGTGCGTGTGTGTGTGTGTGTGTGTGCGTGTGTGTGTGTGTGTGTGTGTGTGAGGCAGTAATCTCTCTCTGTGTATCTATCTTTGAGTCTTTCGTTCTTCACATGCTACACACAGCCCGACGCTGCAGGGGAAGACAAATAACAATCCACACCGTGTATTATGCAAAACCATCAGAGTGTGTGTGTGTGTGTGTGTGTGCGAGTGTGTGTGTGTGTGTGTGTGTGGTGTTTGTGCGCTCGCTGTTCAAACAGAGCATTATTATATAAACATCTCGCCTCCTCTTTTCCCCATTTTTACAGGTGAGTAGATGATGTGTCTGGGTTGTGTCATTACGCTCAAATTGCACACACCCGACTGTGTGTGTGTGTGTGTGTGTGTGTGTGTGTGTGTGTGTGTGTACAGTATGTTTGCATGTCTTCCCGCCGCCGCTAACGGGGAGCGCGGGCGGCGCCGAGGTCGTCCTCCGGTGGCGGCGGACCTCTAACTCGCTCCCCGCCGCGCGGCAGGAGAAGTCGAGTAAAGCAGCTGCTGGAGCGGAGCGGGGGAAAGGTCAAACAGAGAGGTCACCGGGGGGGGGGGAGCAATGCATGATGGGAACACTTCACACAACCCGGCGGGCGCACACCTCTGATCACGGTGAACAAGCAACGACACGTCGGCATCGGTCAACACAACACAACACACACACACACCTGTACACAACACACACACCTGTACACAACACACACACCTGTACACAACACACACACCTGTACACAAATGTACACAACACATCTGTAAACAACACACACATGGTGAGACCTGCAGTGAGATGAGGTGGATAGGAAGTGATGTCAACAGGAAGTGATGTCAACAGGAAGTGATGTCACAGCTCTCTGAACACCAGAAAGAGAGACGCTCATCCAACATCCCTGTGACTTAAAAACTAGCCATGCGTGGTGAGGAGGGACAGACACACACACACACACACACAGACACACACAGACACACACACACAGACACACACACGACCCCCCCCCCCCCCCCGTACCTGGCTGTGAGCTCATTAGCCGGTGTGGTATTTAGGAGTGTTGGACGAGACGAATATGACAGAGACAATTAGTTTGTTTCAGCTACATTAACTCTCTGGTTCTACAGCAGTCCTCCCAGAGGAGACACACACACACACGCACACGCACACGCACACGCACGCACACACACGCACATACACATACACACACACACACACGCAAACGCACACACACACACACACATACACACACACACGCACACACACATACACGCACATACACACACACACATACACACACACGCACACATGTGTGTGTATGTATGTGTGTGTGTATGTGTGTGTGTGTGTGTGTGTTTGTGTGTGTTTGTGTGTGTCCGTTCTCACATTGTAAGATCTGGAATACAAACAAAAACATTGCAATCATATAATTATTGCGATTGTCCCCCAACAACACATAATGTTCTCCCTGTTCCCTGCGTGTAACGGCTGTACCCCCCCCCCCCCCCCCCCCCGTACGAGGGGGAATGGTTGAGTCCGCTCTCCGGCGCTGACCTCGCTCGGAGCTGGTAGCCACTTATCATCAAAATGGGATTTTTAGGGGGGGGTGGGGGGGGCAAGCCCTCCAAAAACAAAGTTAGCACTCTAAACAACAACACAATGATTGCTCTCTAGTGGAACGGTCAACAACAAGTGGGTGTTGGATGCATTAACGGCGAGGGGGGGGGGGGGGTCGTGTGCTCCGGTTCTTCCCCTCCATCTTCAGGATGAGCTCGGAGAACACGGTGGAGGATAAAAAGAGGAGGAAGAGGAGTGGTGACCGGAGTGAGAGAGCGACAGGCAGGAGGGAAGAAGAGCCCTCCTCCTCCTCCTTCTCCTGGTGAAGCCAAAGCAACACAAACTCAAGGTACGCTCCCAGGTTTCGGTGGATAAAGCCGAGAGTGAGCCCCACCCCCCCGCTCTCCTCCCCCCCCCCCCTCTCCCTGCAGGGGGTGGAGCAGGTATCTCAGCTGATGGCGGCTCTCCGGGGCAGGAAAAAAAAAAGCCGGCGGGGTTCTGACGAGCTCAGGGTGTCATCTTCAGCTTCCACCGGCCCGGTGAAATGAAAGGAGAGAGAGAGAGACAGAGAGAGAGAGGGAGAGAGAGAGAGAGGGTGCAGGATTGGCCTCACTCACTTAATGCACTGCTTATGGCGGCTCAAGGGGAGAGAGAGAGAGCGCTGGAAATTGGCGAGGAGGAATTACCCGTGTTACACCGCTCGCCATCTCACAAATGAACGCCGTTTAGCCGCGGCAGATAAACCAGAGGATTCCACTCGGGGAGGGAGAAGGGAACGAAGAGGGAAGGACAGAGGAAGCCAAAGTGGCGGCGGGAGCAATCAGCGGCGTGTTGTTTTGGAGGTGTGCACGGCAACGCCGGTGTGTGTGTGTGTGTGTGTGTGTGTGTGTGTGTGTGTGTGTGTGTGTGAGTGCCAAGCCAGCCGCCTGGAATTATGCAAGCGAGTAACAGCAAATTGAACCTTGAACCTCACACACACACACACACACACACACACACACACACACACACACACACACACACACACACACACACACACACACACACACACACACACACACACACACACACACACACACACACACACACAAGGTCAGGCTCAAAGACAAGGCGGTCGGGGCGTGTTGGCGGTGGGCGGGAAAAAACAGATCATGATAAATTGGCTCACATTTTACAAAACGCCGGCCTTAATGCACCTCGGCTAGCCGAGCGCCGCCGCCGCCGCCCGCTTTAATAGCGGCGGCTCGCCATTCGTGATGTATGAAAAACGGGCCGTGGCACTAATTGCGCAATTACAAAGCGGAAGCGGCGCCCGCGTCGTGGCGAGGACGGGAGGAGAGGATTGGGCGCGATAATATCCCTCTCTCTTTACGGCTGCATCCCCCCCCCCCCTCTCTCTTTCCTGCAGCTCGCCCGTGCAGCGTGTTGAGTAGAGTGAGTGTGAGCCACAGGGAGCGCGGAGAGAGAGAGAGAGAGAGAGAGAGAGAGAGAGAGAGAGATTTTTTGATTTTTGAAAAACACTTTATTTACATTTTTTCCATCACAACGTTTCTCTACAAATAAAGTGTTTTAAAAAATCAGGTTATTTAAAATAAAAGCAAACAAACAAAACATTAAAAACATTAAAAAAGAAAACATGTTTTACCGAATAAAAAGTGGTGCAAACTCCAGCTCCTCCTCTACCACAGAACAAACAATATCTTTAAAACACCAGCGTTGTTTAAAAGCATCCAGGTCTCCAATGTGTTTGTAAAACCTGAACTCCAGCCAGAGTCTGGCTCTGATGTTACAGAGCCAGACTGCCCCGGCCTCCTGCCCCTCTCTGTTTTCCACCGGGACTTCCTAGTTAAATAAATTGCCATCACGGATAAAAAATTTAGGAGCTGCCACTTTTCTTTTCTGTTTTTGTAGGCAGCTCCCATGATAAAACCTTCTCTGTAAAACCACATTAAAAGACTAAAACCACTGTTAAAAGAGCGAAGAAACTCAAAGTCTCTTACACTCGTTAAAAACATGGTAAATAGTCTCGGAGGTCACAGAAGGGGCACTGGCTCAGGACAGCGGGATTGATTACCGAAATAAAAGCGTTGGACGCGACAGCACCGTGTAAAATCCGCCACTGGAGGTCAGCGGTCCTTTTTTTTAGGGGAGGCTTGTATAGGACCCCCCACTGCGGGCCAGGGCCTCCATGCCCAAGTCTCTCTGACCACACAGTGGGCGGTCTGTTGCACAGTCTGGAACTGTTGATGCTTTTCACGAGGTTAAAATACAAAGTCTTCTTGTCTGCTTTGTTCAGTGTGCAGTTTTCTGGGTGGCTCGTTCTCAGCAGGGGCGGTGAGTCCCCCTAGCCCCGGGCTGAGGAGATGTTTGGGAAGGGGTCTGCAGGGTCCGGCTCTGCTCTCCGCTGGCTGTAGTCGTTGAGGCTCCTCTCCAATCCGGTCAGCCTCTGCCTCCACAGCTCCAGGAGCCTCCTCGCCACCGGTCGGAATGCAGACCCAGCAGGAGCCCAGGGCCGGGGTCGCTCAGCGTCGGCCCCACTGCATCCACCAACTGCTGCAGAGAAAGGGTCTTTGTTCGCAGCAGCCCGTTAGTCCAGGGTGACGCTGCTGCCAATGTCTAGTTTTGCCCGTGAATTAATGGTTCTCTCAACAACCAGAACAGAGAGTCAGACTGTGGGCACCTTTCGTGCTTAAAAGGGCCCACGACTTAAAAACACCCTGATAAAAGGAGGCAGCCCACTTAGTTTTAAAAGCTGGGGTCTATTAAAAACAGAGCAGTATCCAGCCCTAGGTTGTCAGCACGTCTGAGGATGCAGCTGGCCACGTCTCGCCACACTAAAAAACCCGGACTCGTTAAAAACTTCTGAACAAACTGTAATCTAAAAGTGGCCGTCCGGCTGGCCAGGTGGACAAGGCCCTGTCCCCCCTCCTCTCTGGCTAAAACAGCACCCCTGTGGCACCCAGTGTAGACCCTCCCAAAGAAATCCACCATCTTCTTTTGTATGTTGGCTAAGAAGCCCGAGGGAGGGTCTAAAACTGTCAACCTGTGCCACAGTTGGGATGCAATAAGATTGTTTAAAACCAGTACTCTACCTTTAAAAGACATCTGGGGGAGCAGCCACTTCCACTTGGAAAGTTTCCCTCTATCTTCTCTGTGACGCCTCCCAGTTCTTCTGGACCATGCTCGGTTTCCCCAGGTATATTCCTAAATATTTAAAACCGTCCGTCTTCCATATGAGTTTTGTGGAAGAACCCACGCCACTCCCCACAGCGAGGGCTTCGCTTTTCTTCCAGTTCACCCTCGCTGATGATGCCGTGCTAAAATCATGTACTATTTGATTTAAAGGTTTACATCATTTTGATTCTTGATAAAAACAACAACGTCAGGCATATGCCGATAAAATCATTCCTTTACTAAAACCAGGTAAAACAAACCATGTAGGCTAGGCGTATTTTAATGAGGAGGGCTCGGGGAGAGTGCGTAGAGCATCCCGGACAGAGCACAGCCCTGCCGGACCCTCTACTCACTCTAAAAGGAGCACACAGCCTGCCGTTTATCTTCAGCACACTCTCAACATTACTGTACAACACCTTGATCTTAGCTATGAAACCAGCGCTGAACCCAAACTTCCCAGAACTTTCCAGAGGAAACCGTGTTCAACGCGGTCAAAAGCCTTTTCCTGATCTAGAGAAATCAGACCAGTATCCATACCCAACGAGCTGGAGACCTCCAAAACATCCCGAATGAGGTGGGCGTTATCCACCATGGACCTGCCGGGCACACAGTAGGTCTGGTCCCGATGGAGGACCTGCTCCATAGCTCCCCTCAGCCTGGAGGCCAGGACCCTGGACAGAAGCTTGTAATCCACACACAGCAGAGACACAGGCGCCAGTTACCGATGTCCTGCGGGTTTCGCGTCAGCACTGCCTCCGCAGGACACCGGCATGGAACCAGAGGCCCGACTCTCGTTGAAGACGTCTAGGATGTCCCTTCCGAGGACATCCCAGTATTTCTTGTAAACTCAGCGGGAGGCCGTCGATCCGGGCGCGCCTCCTGCATTCCTGCAGGGCAGCTTTCAGCTCTTGGGGGTTATGGGTCTGTCGAGCTCCTCATTGGTCTCCTCGGAGACCTGAGGCAGCTCCCACAGAGCCCCCTCCGACTCTCCCTCCTCCCTATACTCAGTGGCATAAAGGGAGGGTAAAACCACCGCTCGCTTCCGGATCTGGCTTGGCTCCACAACCGGCTGCCCTCGTCCGTCAGCAGTGAGTGGATCACTCCCTGCCCACTCCTCTTCTCCAGGCCGAAGAAGAAGCTAGAGGAGTATCCATCTCGCGATGGTCTGGAATCGGGACCTGACCAGTGCGCCTTGTACTTTAACCGAACAGGTCGGCGAGAGCCTTGAGGACTTCAATATGTCCTCGATCTCCTGTGGACTCGCTCAAGCTTTCTAGGTCCTTCATAGATCTGGTGACGTCTCTAGTGACGTTGAAAGTGTGCTGCTGACAAAGGAGCTTAATTTCTACCTTACCACGGTCCCACCACTGCCTAAGATTATTAAAATCACTCTTCCTCAGCCTAAAAATGCCCCAAAATAAAACAACACCTCTCTAAAACTCCTATCGAAAGTTAAAACTGTATTAAAATGCCAATATGCGCTCCTGGGTAAAAAGTTCCTGATAAAAACATGACATAAAACCAAAGAGTGATCAGTAAAACCAGCGAACAATGCTGCACATTTTAAAAATACTAAAATGGTGCTTAAAAACATAAATACGGTCTAACCTGGCTGAGGAGATCCTTCCCTCCCTAACGTGGGACCATGTGTACTGTCGGCAGTCCGGATGCATCCTTCTCCACACGTCCACCAGGCCATGAGAATGGACCAGCCTCCTCAGCACCTGCTGTGAAGCTGGATGTGGCTCTGTGTGATTTCTGTCTTTAAAATCATCCTCTGTGCAGTTAAAATCCCCCCCAAGAATAAAAAATCCTCCGAGGCACAGTCATTTAAAACATCATTAATTTTGGATAAAACAGCTTCCTCTCTGCCCCGGTTGTTGGAGCATAGACATTAATTAAAACAACATTAAAAAGGTCGAACCGTGCTTTCACAAAGAACAGCCTCCCCTCCACGATGTGTTTGACCTCCAGTGACCGCGGGCTGAAAGCCCTGGAGAAGAGGAAGCCCACTCCTCCGCTGAGGTTGGTGTTGTGGCTCAGGAGAACTTCCCCCCCCCACTCCCTCCTCCAGTCCGCCTCGTTGGTGCTGTCGCTGTGCGTCTCTTGTAAGAAGAGAACATCGTTGGCTTTCATCTTGTTAAATTCATAAATAGATGTTCTCTTCTTACTGTCCCCTCCATTTACGTTTAAAACTCCGACTCTGAATGTGTTCATTAAAAGAAAAGAGTTTAAAACAAATAAAACTTAAAATCAACAAATCAAATAAAACCCACATTGGAGCTCTCCACCTCCCTGCTGGATGCACTCCTTTACTTTGAGTAAAATCTTTTTTAATCCTAAAAACCTCTTGCTTTTCAAACTTTTTCTTTTTCATATAATATCTGCAAGACTGTACAAAGTTCACGAGGTCAGGAAGTGATCCCTGACCTCCACTTTCCTTTTTTTTGTTCTGTGTAAAACTGGCTTATTTCATCCACTGTGTGAAGTTTTGAGCTTGACTGTTTGTTAAAATTAGAGGAGAGTCGCTGTCGCTCCCTCCTCATCACTGCTGTCTCGACCGGCCCCTTGACTCCTCCTCCTCTCCTCCACCCTGCTGGCCTTGGCCTCGCTGCCTCTGGCCGCTCTTCTTTCTTTTGGGGCCCTTTCTGCCCCCTGCTTCCTCCTCATCCATCTCTACCTGCTCCGCCCCCTCTTCCTCTGCACCGTCCTCCTCCACCTCTTCGCCTCCACCCACCTTCCCTACCCCCTCTATGGGCTTCTCACCACCCTTGTCCTCGTCTTTATTTCCCTTTTCCTCCTCTTTCCCACTTTCCTCATTATTCTCCACCCCACTCCCAACTTCCACCTCTAAGCCCGTGCCACCATCACCACCATCACCAATATTTTTTGTTGTTTTTTTAATCTTTTTTTTTGTTTTTTTCCCCTTCTTTTTCTTGTTTTCCTTCCTCCTCCCCACTTCCCACCTCACCCACAGCCTCTACCCCACTGCTCTTGGCAGATCCCCCATCCCTCCATTTTCTTGGTCCGCTTTTCCTTTTTTCATCGCTCCCGACTCCACCCACAGCCTGCTTCTCACTGCCCTGTCCAGGCTCCCACCCTCTTCCCCCCTCGCCACCCTTACCCCATCGCCACCATCACCACCACCATCACTCCTCCTCATTCATACTCACCACATGTGTGTCGGGTGCAGCAGCAGTGGCCGCCGCCGCTCTCCGTTGGAATCGGCGGCGCTGCCGCCGCAGTGCCGGCCGCCGCCTCCGCGGCGCCTCCTCTCCGAGACGCCGCTGCCGCGAGCCCCGCGGCAGCGGCAGCCGCCTCACCTGCTGTTCCCCACGCTGATGCAGCGCGGACGGACCCGAGCCGCCCGGACCAGCTGGCGCAGGGTCGCCTCGCGAGCAGACTCTCGCGCCCTCCTCCCGCAATGAAAGCACTTCATCGCCGATGAAGACGTGAACGTTATAGTTAACATCATCTACTCTGGCGCTGAAGCGCAGGTTTAACTCCGCGCTCGGTCGTGAGTATCATATAAACCGATCTACGGTAACTCATGATATGCTTCATCGAGCTCTCCTTGAACCCGATGAGATCTCTCTCATCGGGAGACCAGCTTTCCGTGCCGGGAGAGCTCTCTGCTGAAAACTCATCGGAGATGAGCGGAGGGCGTTGACACGAGGACTCTGGTGGGGCTGGTCCAGCGGAAACACCTGCACAAACAAATCTCCCACCGAGACCCTCCTCTACCACGGCTCACCTTCGCCACCTGATCCAGGAAGATCACGACCGAGCCGTTCATCTTGGCGGCGGACTTCACGCTGCTGAACCCGACTTTCTTCCCGACTGCCCGAGCCAATTCCTCCACGCTGCGAGGTCACGGCAATCTTCATCCGTGTCTCCTCGTGAGCAGCGGGGGAATCGGCAAACATTTCCGCCTCGCCCGAGCCGGTGAGGCACCGCAGCGGGAAGACACCCAGAGAAAAACCCAACTAATCACCAAACAATTTAAACTACTGTGAAACCCAACTAATAAACCACATAAACTAAATACACACAACTATGAAAGAACAGAAAAGAGAGAAACACACAGACAACGCTCCGCAGCTCTCACACACACACCCTGTCGCTCTGACGCTCAGCGTGAACTGAGAGAGAGAGAGAGAGAGAGAGAGAGAGAGAGAGGGCGAAATTTATCTTGCTCCGCCGATGAAAGGACAATTTATTAGGAGCCGCTCAGGGAGACAGAATATTTTTGCCCCGGTGCTTTCCGGACTGTCTGGATGAGGAATGGCAGCGTGTTAGCGGCGGGACGAGGCGGCTGCTGCATCCCGCTGCTAACACCCACGGGGGGCGTGGATCAGGGGCACCCAGGGGGGCCGGGGGGAGGAGGGGGGGGGGGGTCTGCAGCGATGGTGGAGATGGCGGGAATGTGGAGGAATGAAAATCCAGATTGATCCACCGAGCCGCCGTCGTCACACGGCGATGGATTCAGACGTTTACGCCGAGACGACGAACATCGTTCTCATGGAAGTAAATTGTTTTAAGTTCAGTCAAGATTAATTAAATTAAATCTACCGGTACGACGGAACGCAGGTCGTTGGCGGGAGGCGTGTCCCGCGCAGTCCACCTTTCAAAACCCGCCGGTTTATTATTGCGACGATGAAAAATACTGAATGAGTCGCTAATGAGAAAACGTTACGCTAACGTTAGCACGCCGCCGTAAGAGGCTAACAGGATGGAGACCAACTTCTTTATGGATAATAAGTGATATCCCGGTAGAGGGGGGGGGGGGGGGGGGGTCACCGGAGCAGTGGGGTTAAAACTATAATTGTATTTTCTTTAAAAAAAAGTAGTTTTTGGTTCATTTCCAACCACCAGATGGTCGTAGCAGAGCCTCCAGGCTCCTCCCCTCGGTCCCGCCGGGCGCCTCCCCACGTCTCCGGTGTAACCGGCGCCGCCGCGGCTGGCGTGACCTCCGCTTGCGCGCATATTAATTTCAACCATCGCCGTTTTTTCCGCGGCATCGATTAATAAAAAGTGACGGGGCTCTCAGCTGATAAATGAGCGCCCGCGACTAATTGCTTGGTAAATTAAGAGCTCACCGCGGTGACGCCGACGGCCGCCGCTTTTAATATTTAAGAACTCATTAAGTGTGGGAGCGTCTCGCAAGGCGGCCTTGTATGTTCACCTTTAGGTGCTATTAATGGACTATTTATATATATATATATATAAATTTATATTTATATATGTATATATAAATACATATATAAATATACATATATCTATTTAAATATAAATATATATAAATATATATATAAATATATATATAAATAAATATATACATATAGCGCACACGTCTTACTCAGTAAAATGTTATACACAATCTGGACTCACACACGTGTAAAAAATAATCCCACTTCACACACACACACAAAGACACACTCATACACACAAAGACGCACAGCGGTTTTGTGGCTGCGTGACAAGACAACATCTTCATGCAGTGTGAAGAATTACTCGCAAATTCTCTCCACACACACACACACACACGCCCCAACCCAAATGTCACGCACCATTTGGATTCCTGAGAGCAGAGATGAGCGAGCGCTGGCAAATATTGAAGAAGTATTTATTCCTCTCCACAGATGAGCGAGAGGCCTAATCCCCCCCTCCCCCTCCCAAAATATACTTAGTGGCGTTATGGATTTGTTGTCGCATAATTTGCATGACAACACACTACCTATTCGCCCGGCGCACACAGCGGCAATTGCGGCGCGAGAGAGAGATATCATCTTTATTATTATTGAGCCGTAATGTGGCGCTACGCAGATGGGGGGGGGGGGGGGGGCACTCGGCTCACGGTGATGGATCGCTCTCAGTAATTTCTCTTTATTATGATTGGACAAGATCAATATTTTAACAGTTCGGTTACGGCCTTCAGTGCAGGGCGCTGCATGTATTATTCACCGGCGTGGAGGGAGGCGGTAACCGGGGGAGACGGACGACCTCTTCCAGACCTAACCTGCTCCGTCTGGGACATGAATGGGACTGTGTAATGGACACAAATGAGAGTGTGTGTGTGTGTGTGTGTGGCTGCAGGAGCACGTCCACAGGCACAGGGTTAAATGGCTGCTTCGCCCAAATGACAACAACAAGAGACGATCCTGAGTAATGTGCTACACACCTCTGGAGAGGAAATATTCACAAAGTATGTTTTTTTTTTTTACTCTGCAAGAACTTTACTGCAATATTTGTTGTACAAAACAATGTTAAATTGCACAATAAACAATGTAAGAACCCCCCATCTTAGTCTTTTAAACACTCCACGAGTTATTCATCAACGAGACTAAAGCAATCGATCTCAGACTCCGTCAAAGAGGGCAACAAATCCAAAAAGGGGGACAGCGAAACTCTTAAGTCGGGTCAACAGGGTCAAAACAGGCAGATCAGAATTAAAATGTATGAATATGCTGAATAACACACAAGACTATCTGGCAGAGGACAAGTGGAAGTGAGGGAGCTGAAGAGAGGGGCTGATGAGGGGAGGGGCTGCAGGTGAGAGGGGCGTGGGGACCAGGTGAAGGGAGCAAGGGACTAACGAGGTGACCAGAGGCAGGTGAGCCCAGGTGAAGGGAATGAGACAATCAGTGACAGGATGTCACGTTTCAGGAGACGCGGCATGCTCCTTGTCAGGTTCACGCTTATTTATGCGCTTTAATGTTCTAAAAACACAACTTCTCAAACACTAACCTGTATTCGTCTTCTGTCTCTTTAAGCCCTTTAAGCTGCTCCGATTGGTCAACGTTGAATCGACGACGCAGAAGTGAAGAGAAGTAGTTTCCGTGTGTTCTGGGGAACCGGCTCGCTCGTTCTTCCGTGAAGCAACTTTCATGAAGTCTCCGCCCCCGACGCCGCCCGGCAGCATCCAGCACAGGGACTACTTCTTGGGTGGAAAGTAGTTCCGATGCAGTGAGGTCCATGTAATATCAGGAGACGAGAGACCCCCCCACCCCCGATTGTATCCGAGTGGAGAAAGAAAGATTTGTGAACGCTAATAACACGAGAGGTAATCTGAGAAAACGTGTGTTTGATAAAAACAGTCAGAGAAATGAAAGAAAACAACAAATCTTTTAATCTTTAATCCTCACTGGTGACCCGCTGCAGTGCGAGGCCTGTACCTGTAACGCATATATATATGTCACTTTGATGATGTCATGCTCTCCCAATCTATATTCTGCAGAAAACAGAAGGGGGGGGGCTGTCGCTATCAAAGCTGCAGTGGGAGCGAGATGGGGATAGAGAGATACCGAGGTACAGTCAGCAGAGAGAGAGAGAGTCAGAACAGCAGAGAGGATTTCTTACAAAGCTCCTCTAACCATCTCTCAAAAAGAAAATCCTCTGTACCCCCCCCCCCCCCCAGTTGTATTTAAGTCCCCGTGTGGATCGGATGGGAGTCGAGAGCCCTGTGAAAGTTCTTCTCGGGGAGGCCGGGTCGCGGTGAGGCTGATTGCGTGGCGTCCGGCGGCGGCGGCTGGTAATAGGCTCCTCTCTAACCCCGGCGAGAGAGTGGAATTAATCAGGCCGACCGGGAGCCACTCGGCTGTCATTTACCAGCCAATCCCGCTGTCAGCCCACTGTCATTCAGGCCCCCCCCCCCGCTCTCTCTCTCTCTCTCTCGCATCTGAGGGAAAATGGAAATGGGTGACAGATTAGCCTAATGCTGGGTACCTTTTGTAGACTGCTTAATATCATCACCCCCCCCCTCCCTCTTTTGCAGTCCGTGAGGCGCTGCAAATATGCCCCTCCTCCAGCCCCCCCCCCGAATAAACCCCGATGACATGAGTGTTCCCCGTGCGGTCCTGTGTGTAATTAGGAGCGTGTTAATCAGCCCTCGCTACGGCTGCTGGCCGTTGTCCTAAATGTGACATTAGATGGGCCGACTTTTGTTCACCGGCGATAAAAACCCAGAGCCATAACCACCAATTAGCGCGGCGAGGTTGTCCCCGGGGGGCCGGGCCCTCGCACCGGGCTGGCCTCGCTAAGCCTGCTTAAGTGACCTATTTGGGGGCCGGGAGGCGGTCTGTGAAACACCTCCGAGGTTAGATTACCCCGGGATGAGATACAAGACTTCCTCGCCACAAATTAGCCACAGATGGAGCGCCACCAGGCCATTCCTGCACTTATGGCCGCGATCTATTTATTATTTGTGTTGCCTCCTTTTTCCTTCTGTCCCTCTCTCTCTCTCTCTCTCTCTCTCAGACAAATATTCATGAGTAAACAAAAGAAGTCATTTGAAAAAACGGCTGCAGGAAAAAGCAGATTAATAAAAAGCATGAATGGTGCATTGTGAGAGAGCAGAGCCCCCCCCCCCCCCACCTCATTGGGGTTAGAGGGAGATTGCATGTGGGTTTTATTAAGAGCCGTGGTGAAGAAAGCCAAAGAGGAGGCGGGGCTTAAACGTCTGAGTGGCAGGGCTGGGGGAGGCTCCTGCTACTCGAACCCCTGAACTTACCCCCGAGTCCGACGTGGTGACGCGGCGATGTTCAGCCTCCGCCCGTCTGACGATGATTCGACTCTAACATCTAAACTCGATGTTTGTACACCTGGCACTTTGGGGAGGATGGAGTTGAGACGTTTCACGGGCGCTTCTCTCGATGACAACAGAACGAGGCCGAGCCAGACGAGAGGCAGACCCCGCCGGGCCGCGGCCGTCGTCACGGGAGACCAGACCAATTAAGATAAGAGGCAGTTAACAGGAAGTGCTTGTTTGACATCCTGTCACGTTAACGAGGACGCCCGTAATTGGACTCGTGTATTCTAACAGTCGGTGTGAAGCGCTGTTAGTCGTCAGCGGTTACATTTTTCTCCGTAGACTCCAGGGATGTTATGTCAAAGTCCGTTCTCTTCCCCTCCTCCTGCCCTCGGTGGGCGGTCGAGATACTCAGAAGATGGAGAGAAGGAGGCGGAGCTCCTCTTTTATCGAGGACCGGTTCCTGTACCTGGGGTTCTCTTTCAAATATGAATCCCCGAAACCGGCTCCCCCCGTGGATCCTCTCTCGGGTTCCTCGGCACCGAGCTCTCAAACGCAAGTCCAGGGTGACACTGTGCAGGAGCAGGGCGTGGATGTCAGGCTTCAAGACCCGGGAGGAAGTGAGCCGGCCGGGGGGGGGGGGGGGGTTCTGCTCGGGATCAAACCCCGGACCTGGAGCTGGAGGAGAAGCGATAACAATGCTTGTTTATTGTGACTGCGGAGGCCTGGATGTGAGCGGCAGGCAGTACCACACACACACACACACACACACACACACACACACACACACACTCACACACACACACACACACTCACACACACACACACACTCACACACACACACACACACACACACACACTCACACACACACACACACACTCACACACACACACACACACACACACACACACTCACACACACACACACACACACACTCACACACACACACACTCACACACACACACACACACTCACACACACTCACACACTCACACACACACACACACACACTCACACACACACACTCACACACACACACACACACACACACACACACACACACACACACACACCCACACACACTCACACACACACACACACACACTCACACACACACACACACCACCACACACACACACACACCACACACACTCACACACACACACACACACACACTCACACACACACACACACACACACACACTCACACACACACTCACACACACACACACACACACACACACACTCACACACACACTCACACTCACACACACTCACACACACACACTCACACACTCACTCACACACACACTCACACACACACACACTCACACGCACACACACGGTATCACATCATTATTATTACTCAAACACACACACTTAAAATGGAATTTGTCCTCCCGTGTGGACTCATGTCAGCGTCTGAATGTGCACCGATGAGATAATGACACACACACACACACGCACACACACACGCACACACACGCGTGTAAGAGTTTTGAAAATGCAAGTCACTCACGCCGAATTGTGCTTCTTCTGCCGGCTTTGCGATAACCGGGACTTCTTTTTAACCCGAGCACCTCCATTGGAGAAAAGGAGGGGGAGGAGTGTGTGTGTGTGTGTGTGTGTGGGGGGGGGGCATCTCTGCTCTCGAGAAGGCAGAGATGTGGCGGCAGGATATCGGCAGAGGAAACAGCGTCTCAGCCTGGCGGCCGCGGGCCTCGTGCCTCTCTATCAATGCGAAACAGACGAGCTCCTTGGGCTACGAGGACGGCTCACTTCTTGTATAAGCCTCCCGTCTTCTTTTTGTGGGCTTAC
>NC_079401.1:2005005-2022505 GCF_029220125.1 Pseudoliparis swirei
AAGCGTTTATGAGGCTCATTGCTACTTCCAAAACTCGCTGGCGTCACTGGAACTGGATTGGATCATGTCCCAGTCAGCGATACTCAGAGCGTCCTGTAGCTCAGCCTCTGATTGGTCAGACCACCGCATTACGTTCCTCGTTACTACCGCTTCCCATGATCCTTTGTTTATACTCCGGAAGCAGAAAAATGGCGGCATGGTCTGATTTCCCTAACGGAGGAGAGAGACAGCCTTGTAGCCTGTCTTGAATGGCGATAGCAGTGGTCCAACGTTCTTCCTCTGGTAGCACACGTAATGTGCTGGTGAAAGTTCGGCATGACTTTTTTTAGGTTTGCCTTGTTAAAGTCCCCAGCCACCACCACAGCCGCGTCGGGATACTTGTTCTGATGCCGACATAACACATCATGTAGGTCCGATAGTGCTACGTCGGTGTCCGCTTGTGGTGGAATGTAGACGGCTGTGGTGATGACCGAGCTGAACTCCCGGGGAAGGTAGAATGGACGGCATGAGATCGTCAGATGTTCCAGGTTCGGCGAGCAGGAACGAGAAAGAGACGAGGAGACGAGGAGAGAGACGAGGAGACGGACGAGGAGAGAGACGAGGAGACGGACGAGGAGACGGACGAGGAGACGGACGAGGAGAGAGACGAGGAGACGGACGAGGAGAGACGAGAGGGACGAGGAGGGACGAGGAGAGGGATGAGGAGAGGGAGGAGAGAGGGACGAGGAGAGAGGCGAAGAGGGGGACGAGGAGAGGGAGGAGAGAGGCGAGGAGAGGGTGAGGAGGACGAGGAGAGAGGACGAGGAGAGGACGAGGGAGAGGCGAGGAGAGGAGGAGGGAGGAGGAGGCGAGGGAGGACGGAGACGAGGAGGACGAGGAGAGGGGGAGGAGAGGGGAGGACGAGGAGAGGCGAGAGGGCGAGAGGCGAGGCGGAGGAGAGGACGACGAGGAGAGGGACGAGGAGGGGCGAGGGAGAGAGGAGAGGGGGAGAGGAGAGAGAGAGAGGAGAGGCGGAGAGGAGAGGAGGGAGAGGAGGAGGAGAGGGAGACAGGAGAGGACGAGAGGGCGAGAGAGACGAGGAGAGGCACGAGGAGAGAGACGAGGAGAGGCAGGAGAGGCGAGGAGGGACAGGAGAGACGAGAGGGAGGAGAGGAGGAGAGAGGACGAGGAGGACGAGGAGAGGAGGGAGGAGAGACCAGGGAGGGACGAGGAGAGACGAGGAGAGACGAGGAGAGTGAAGGAGAGGAGAGACTAGGAGAGAGACGGGGAGAGAGACTGAGGAGGGAGGGACGAGGAGAGAGGAGAGGAGGACTAGGAGAGGCAGAGAGGAGGGAGAGAGGAGAGGAGAGGAGGAGAGACGGAGAGGAGGGACGAGGAGAGGGAGGAGGGCGAGGAGAGACTGGAGAGAGACGAGGAGAGAGACTAGGAGGAGAGGAGGGAGGAGGAGGAGGAGAGGACGAGGAGAGACGAGGAGAGAGACGAGGAGAGACGCAGGAGGACGGAGAGAGGAGAGGGAGAGGGAGAGGAGGAGAGGACGAGGAGAGGGACGAAGAGGAGGAGAGAGGGGAGGAGAGACGAGGAGAGGACCAGGAGAGGGGCAGGGAGAGAGAGACTAGGAGAGGACGAGGAAAAGGGACGAGGAGAGGAGCGAGGAGGACGAGGGAGGGCAGGAGGAGGGGACGAGGGGAGAGAGACAAAGGGGCCCGAAAGGAGAAAAGGAAAAGAAGGGGGCCCCCCAAAAAAGGGACAAAGGAGGAACCGGGGCCCAGGGGAGAAGAGCCCCCCAAGAGCCCCCCCCAAAACCCCCCCAGGGGGGGCCCCCGGGGGGAGGACCCGGGAGAGTCGGGGACAAAGGGGCCTGGGGCCGGGAAGGGCCCCTATAAAACCCTCCCTTAAACAAAAACAAATGAGGCAAACCTTCGGGGAACCCAGGCACTAAAGGACAGGGGGGTTTAAGGCCCGAGAGCGTTAAGGGAAACCCCTCGAAACGAAACCAAGCCAGGGAGCTGGGGTTTAGAAAGGGGGTTGGGGGGGGGTTGAGAGGGGGGCGAGGGGCCCTTTTTTTCGGGAAAGGGCGAGGCTAAGAGATAAACAACCCTTTTCGGGCCCCCAATAAAATTTTTTAAACCCCACCAACCAAACCACAACCCCCCCCCACCCCCCCCCCCACCAACAAACCCACACCACACCCCCACCCACACAAAAAAATCCGAGCAAAGGGTGGGGGGGAAAAGGGTTTTTTTGGGTGGGGGGGGTTGGGGTGGGGGGGGGTTTGGGAAATGTGGTGTTGGTGGTTTTTTTTTTAAAATTTGAAGGAAGGTTATGGGGGGGTTGAGTTTTTTTTTTTGTTATTGTTTTTTTGATTTTTTGGGGAGGTGGGTGTTTGTGGGTGGGTGGTTGGTGTGGGGGTGGTATTGTTAAAAAATTTGGGGAATTAAAATGGTTTTACAAAAAGTGTCAAGACGGCCCCCCCTTTTTAGGAGGGGAAAAAGACACTCCTAATCGGCCGCTTGTTTTGAAATTCGGGGCCCCTTTGGAAAACCCGCCTTTTCCCCCTTTTCCTCCTTCCCCCTTCCCCTGGGTCCTCCCCACACAACCTTCTTTTTCCTCCCCGGGAATTTTAAACCCCTTTGGGTTTTCCCTTCCCTCGTTTCCCCAACTTCCCGGCCCTTTGGGGAGTTTTGGGGCCCCCGAGCCCGTTCGAAAAGGGAGGCCCCGCAACGGTGTTTGTGAGGGAAAAGGGGTGTAGGGTGTGTGTGTGTAGGTGTGTAGGTGTGTGTGTGTGTGTGTAGGTGTGTGTGTAGGTGTGTAGTGCAGGTGTGTGTGTGTAGGTGGTGCATGTGTGTGTGTGTGTGTAGGTGTGTGTGTGTGTGTGTGTGGGTGTGTGTGTGCAGGCATGTGTGTAGGTGAGGCTGTGTGCAGGTGTAGGTGTGTGTGTGCAGGTGTGCAGTGCAGTAGGCATGTGTGTGCAGGTGTGCAGGTGTGTGTGCAGGTGTGTGTGTGTAGGTGTGTGTGTGTAGGTGTGCAGTGTGTGCAGGTGTGCAGGTGTGTGTGCGTGTGCAGGTGTGTGTGTGTGTGTGTAGGTGTGTGTGCAGGCAGGTGTGTGAAGGTGTGTGTGTGGGTGTAGGTGTGTGTGTGTGTGTGTAGGTGTGTGTGTGTGTGTGTGTGGTGTGTGTAGGTGTGTGTGTGTGTAGGTGTGTGTGTGTGTGTGTGTAGGTGTGTGTGTGTGTGTGTGTGTAGGTGTGTAGGTGTGTGTGTAGGTGTGTGTGTGTAGGTGTGTGTGTGCCAAGGTAATGCAGAGGAAGTTTTTTATAGGATGCTTATTTCATTCAGAGGGATTTGTATTCATTAATACTTTGTTTGGTTTGTAATTATATTTGCCTGTAAGGTTATGGATGGATGGGTGGGTGGATAGAAGGATGGAGGGATGGATGGATGGCGTGACGTCGGGTCCTTTTCATCACAACCATCCTTCAAATCCTCCCAAACCCGACTGCTGCGTCTGTTTCCTGAACCGAGGTGGTGTGGCTCCTCCCCCTTTTCTTTCGCTCCATCATCACACGCGACGGGTCGGAGGTCAAGAAATCTGCATTCGCTCCACCGCAACTTCCAGGAGCCCTGGACGTCTTCTCCTCCCTCTCCTCCTTCTCCTCTCTCCTCCTTCTCCTCTCTCCTCTCTCCTCCCTCTCCTCCTTCTCCTCTCTCTCCTCCCTCTCCTCCCTCCTCCTCTCTCCTCTCTCTCCTCTCTCCTCTCTCCTCCTCCCTCCTCTCCTCTCTCCTCCCTCCTCTCCTCTCTCCTCCCTCCTCTCCTCCCTCCTCCCTCTCCTCTCTCCTCCCTCTCCTCCTCCTTCTCCTCCTCTCTCCTCTCTCTCCTCCTTCTCCTCCCTCTCCTCTCTCTCCTCCTCTCCTTCCTCTCCCCCTTCTCCTCCCTCTCCTCCCTCCTCCTCTCCCTCTCCTCCCTCCTCCTCCTCCTCTTCTCTCTCCCTCTCTCCCCTCCCTCTCCCTCTCCCTCTCCCTCTCCTCCTTCTCCTCCCTCTCCTCTCCTCCCTCTCTCTCTCCTCTCCTCCCTCTCCTCTCTCTCCCCTCTCCTCTCTCTCCTCTCTCTCCTCTCTCTCCTCCCTCTCCTCCCTCCTCTCCTCTCTCTCCTCTCTCTCCTCCCTCTCCTCCCTTCTTCTCTCGCCGAGCCGGCGAGTGATGGGCGGGCAGCGAGAGAACAGAGCCTCTCTTTCATGGCCGAGGGCTTCTTCTTCTTCTTCTTCTTCTTCCACGGCAGCCCCCCCCCCCTCGGGGCAGACAGAGCCTGCTAGTGTACGCCGCCTGTACTCGGAGGCGAGCGCCACACACAGTCACAGGAAGGCGACGGGTTCGGTTACCGCGCAACGGAAAAAAAAGATGCTAACGTCCTCCACACACACACACACACACGCACACACGCACACACACACACGCACACACACGCACACACGCACACACACACACACACACACGCACACACACACACACACACACACACGCACACACACTAGTTGCTTTCTTTGACGTCACAACACAAGCCGGTTCGTGCTCTGCTCTCATGCTTCAGACACACTTCCAGGATTATGTCACACATGAGATGTTTGTACTGTGTGTGTGTGGCCAACAACGAGAGGGGGAGGAGCTTACAGAAGTGTTATGTCAATGTGCCTCACCAGCTATTATGAGAAGATCGATGATGAGGAGAAACAACCGGTGTGAGAGGAAGAGGAGAGGAAGAGGAGGCCGAGCCGTCAGCTCTGAGTAATGTTGGCGACGGTCTGGGAGATCATTTAAAGCGCCGCTCGACGCACGCCGGCGTCGAGCGGCGCCCGCTCCGTCTGAATGGACGCTACTGTACTGGTGTCCCAGTTGGCAAAACGACTATTCCAGACCGCGGGCCGGGCGGTCCGCAGCATGCAAATGAAAACAGCAGCCGAGAGAAGAAGAAGAAGAAGACGAAGGAGAAGAAGAAGAAGAAAAGCATCTGCTGAGCATTTTAATGGGATCAATGGGAGGACAGGGGCAGGAGATCGAGGGGTTTGATTGGCCGGCCCGACGCTCACACGGCCGGCGCCGCTGTTTACAGCCAACACAAGCTGCTGCGCCCTGCACCACGATGTGTGTATCAGGGCCCTGTGTGTGTGTGTGTGTGTGTGTGTGTGCTGAAGGGATTTATGTATCTGGAGACTAAGTGACGTGTGCATGTAATTATGTGTTTGCATTAATAACATCATAAATGTATCCCGTGTGTGTGTGTGTGTGTATTTAAGTACTGCACCACGTGGGCATGTAGTGTGTAATCACACATCTGTGTGCACATGTGTCGTGTGTGTGTGCACGTTTTGTGCAACAAATTGCTCGATGACTGCATCTTTCATTTTTTTTCTTCTGTTTTTCTGCATCTGCTTTCTATCCGGGAGTATTATTATTTTTTTTTAATTGCAGGTTGCATGTGCGCCCTCTTTCCTGACACACACACACACACACACACACACACACACACACACACACACACACACACACACACACACACACACACACACGCCCAGCAGCATAGAAACAGTTAAAGTGATGCTTCCTGGCATGCCAAATGAATCAGATTAATATTAGCCAAAGCGAATGTCATCATTGGTACTTCTCCCGTCTTCCTCCACCTCTCTATATCACTCCACTCCTCCTCCTCCTCCTCTTCTCCTCCTCCCCCCCCCCCCCTGCTTCGTTTGGGTTTCCGAGTCCCGGGCGGTAATGAGGGAACGTTATGCAGTGCCATAAACGGAGGGGCTCGCTGTCAGTATGCATAAAGGATGAGACGGAGAAGATGGCGCCGGGGTCAGGGGGGAGAGAGGAGGAGAGAGTCGAGGAGGACGGGATGGAGAGAGGGAGCGTATACGTGTGAGTGACACACACACACACACACACACAGAGAGTGAGCACTCAATGGGAAGGCAGTGACACAAATAGCCCCCCCCCCCCCTCTGTGCCCGTCTTACAGGTGCAATGCAGTGTGTGCAGCGCCCCCTACGCTCGGCCTGGAGGAGAAACCCTCAGTGGGTGCACCTGTGAGAAGATTAACAGCAGCATCTTCATATTCATATATATATATATATATATATAAATATATATAATACATATATCTAAATATATATATACAAATATATATATAATACATATATATAAATATATAAATGTATATATATATACATTTATATATATACATATAGTATATATATATATATATATTTATATATATATAAATATATATATAATACATATATAAATATATAAATGTATATATATATGTATATATATAACGAGTTCCTTTCTTCTCGCTTGTTGTGGTGACGAGTTAATTGTTTGACACGTCTGTGAGGTTACATTTCACCGTTGTTTCACATTGTTCCCCTTTTTTACTTTAAATACCTTTTAGTTTTTATGAGCTCGTCTGATTACGGCAGGTATGACAAACCGTCTCCATGGAAACTGCAAAACTTTATCGCTCCTCACAGCAAATGAAAGAAACATTGAAATCATGTGGAAACAACGATTATGTTCGTCACACGATTACATAAATTCATCTGGAAATGACCGAATTCCTGCTTATTGGACGGATTCTATCAGAGCACGATCAGATATTTCAGTAAATATGAGATTTTACTCGAAAAGTAACACATAAGGGATTCAATAATGTCATAATGATTTAATTTATAACATAAAAGTAGCTTTTGACTTGGTCGCTCTGAGCCGATGCACTCGCTGCTAATCGATGTCAGCCTGGAAGAAATCCAGCTCTCTCACACACACACACACACACACACACACACAAACACACACACACCTTTAAAAAAAGCCTTCGATATCATTAGCTGTCATGTTTCACGGTGGGTAACACAACAGTGCACCGGGATACACAGCTCACCGCAGAGTCTAGAGGGGGGAAATGTGTGTGTGTGTGTGTGTGTGTGTGTGAGCGAGCACACACAAACAAGGATGCATGGGGAGTGTGTGAGTGGATTACACCGGGTTCGCAGTGTGTACGGGGGAAGCGTGGCAGCAACTTGGCTCCATAATGGGATTTCTCAGTACTCCTACTCTCACACACACACAAACAAACACACACACACACCATCTTTGAATCGAGCCTATTAATTAATCCTCAACCAAAATTACACTACACCTCATTTGAAAGCCTTGTTCTTAGTCTTTCACATCCAACCTGGAAAACACTACAGCCAATTCAATTTGTGATTCTGTACCGGCCACCAGGTCCATATTCAGAGTTTATATCTGAATTCTCAGAATTTATATCAAGTTTGGTTCTTAAAACCGATAAAGTTATTATTGTTGGAGATTTTAATATCCATGTGGATGTTGATAATGATTGCCTTAGTGCTGCATTCATCTCCTTGTTGGACTCGATTGGCTTCTGTCAGAGAGTACAGAAACCCACTCACAGCTTTGGCCACACGCTTGATCTTGTTCTTACTTATGGCGTTGACATTGAGCATTTGAACGCCTTCCCACAGAATCCTCTTCTGTCAGACCACAAGCTCATAACTTTTGAATTTATACTAGCCGAGTGTACTACGTTAGTCAAACGGTTCTACACTAGATGACTAACTGATAGTGCTGTAGCTAAATTTAAAGAAGCGATTCCTTCTGTATTTGATTCGATACCACGTCTCAATATAACAGAGGACTCCTGGTCTAACTTTAGTCCGTCCCAGATTGATCATCTTGTTGACAGTGCCATAGGCTCTCTGAGAATGACACTGGACTCGATAGCCCCTCTGAAGAAGAAGACAGTGAGGAAGAGGAGGTTTGCTCCTGGTATAACCCTCAGACCCGCAAACTGAAGCAAATCACGTCAAAGCTTGAACGCATATGGCGCTCAACTAATCTCAAGAATCCCGCTTAGTTTGGGGAGATAGTCTTAAAACATATAAGAAAGGCCCCCGCAATGCCAGAGCAGCCCCTTACTCATCAATAATAGAAAAAAATAAAAACAACCCCAGGTTTCTCTTCAGCACTGTAGCCAGGCTGACAGAGAGTCACAGCTCTGTGGAGCCGAGCATTCCTATAAACCTTAGTGGTAATGACTTTATGAACTTCTTTAATGAAAAGATTTTAACTATTAGGGACAAGATTAATAATCTCTTGCCCATAACCAGTGCCAATCTGTCCTTAAGTGGAATGGCCTTGGAAACCGCTGTATGCCCTGGTGTATATTTGAGGGTTTTTCCTATCAACCGTGACCAATTATTTTCAACGGTTTCTACTTAACACGCCTACCTGTCTCTTGGACCCCATCCCGACGAGGCTGCTTAAAGACGTTTTGCCTTTAATTGGCGGCTCTCATTAGATATTATCAATGTGTCTCTGCTAACAGGCCACGTATCACACTCCTTCAAGGTGGCTGTTATTAAACCTCTCCTGAAGAAGCCCACTCTGGATCCAGAGGTATTGGCTAACTACAGACCGATCTCTAACCTCCCTTCCTCTCCAAGATCCTTGAGAAAGTGGTCGCAAATCAGTTGTGCGACTTTCTACATCATAATAGTTTATTTGAGAAATTTCAATCAGGATTTAGAAAACACCACAGCACCGAGACAGCACTGGTGAAAATTACAAATGACCTCTTAATGGCAGCAGATAAAGGACTCTCTCTGTCCTGGTCTTGTTAGACCTTAGTGCTGCATTCGACACCATTGACCATGACATCCTGTTACAGAGACTGGAGCAGTCGATTGGCATTTCAGGCACGGCACTAATTTGGTTTAAATCCTATTTATCAGATCGATCTCAGTTTGTATTTGTAAACGATGACGCCGATAACCACTAACGTTAATCACGGAGTTCCACAAGGTTCTGTGCTTGGACCAATTTTATTTACCTTATACATGCTTCCTTTGGGCAATATTATCAGGAAACACTCCATAAACTTTCATTGTTATGCAGATGACACTCAACTATATTTATCGATAAAACCAGAGGAGAGCAACCAACTCTGTAAAATTCAAGCATGTCTTAAAGACATAAAACATGGATGACCTGCAACTTGATGTTAAACTCAGACAAAACCGAAGTAATTTTAATCGCCCTGAGCACCTCAGAGATCAATTATCTGGTGATGTGGATTCTGTAGACGGCATTGCCCTGGCATCCAACACCACTGTAAAGAATCTTGGCGTTATCTTTGATCGGGACTTGTCCTTTAACTCCCACGTAGCAAATCTCAAGGACTGCATTCTTTCATCTACGTAATATTTCAAAATCAGGCACATCTTGTCTCAAAAGATGCAGAAAAATTGGTTCACGCTCGTTACTTGAGACTGGATTACTGTAACTCCTTATTAGCAGGCTGCTCTAATAAATCTCTTAGGTCCCTCCAGTTGATCCAGAATGCTGCAGCTCGTGTTCTCACTAAAACTAAGAAAAGAGATCACATCACTCCTGCACTAGCTGCTCTGCACTGGCTCCCAGTAAAATCAAGAATCACTTTTAAAATTCTTCTTAACCTACAAAGCCTTGATTGGTGATGCTCCATCATATCTTAAGGAGCTTGTCGTACCATATTGCCCCACTAGAGAGCTACGCCACTAAATGCGGACTACTTGTAGTTCCTAGAGTCTTAAAAAGTAGAATGGGAGCCAGAGCCTTTAGTTATCAAGCTCCTCTTTATGGAACCAGCTTCCAATTTCAGTCCGGAGGCAGACACAGTCACCTCGTTAAGAGTAGACTTAAGACCTTCCTCTTGACAGAGTTTATAGTTAGGCTGAATCAGGTTCACCTGGTCCAGCCCTTGATATGCTGCTATAGGCTTATAGCTGCCGGGGACGTTTTAGGATGCACTGAGTACCTATCTCCTCTTTTTCTCTCCTTAAGGATGAATTTTCATCTCTCAATCACACGCTACTAACTCTGCTTTCTCCCGAAGTCCTTTTGACTTTACGCCTCATGGGGTGATCGGACGCTATGAGACGGCATAGATCCTATCTGCCTGATGGATCGCCTGGGTCGTGGAATTCCTGCTCATGACTACGCCACTGTCCTGTTGAGACTCCGCCCACTCCTCCTCCCCACCGCCATCTGCCTGATGGATCGTGGAGGTCTCCATCGTGGAATATGCCTACTATGAACTATTCATACACTCTGTCATATTCATTGAATGTATTTTAACTCTAAATCTGTCCTTCTGTACACATTACATCTATTGCATCTGTCCATCCTAGGAGAGGGATCCTCCTCTGTTGCTCTCCTCCAGGTTTCTTCCCTTTTTTTCCCCCTGAAGGGTTATTTGGGAGTTTTTCCTGGTCCGATGTGAGGTTTTGGGGCAGGGATGTCTATGTGTACAGATTGTAAAGCACTCCGAGACAAATTTGTAATTTGTGAAATTGGGCTATACAAATAAACTGAATTGAATTGAATTGATCTCCCCCCAAACAAGCAGGTTAGCAGTAACAAAGCAGAGCACACATCCCGTCTTAGCCGTGAGAGGTAAGCTGCAGCCGAGCTCCACATCCCCTCACCTCTCCGCTCACAAAGGACAGGGAAGGAAGGATGGAGAGGGAGGGAGAGAGGGAGAGAGGGAGAGAGGGAGAGAGGGGGAGAGGGGGGATCAGCTCCATTAGACAGGGATAAGGAATGCTGTGGTAAAGCTGGAGGAGAGAAGAAGCTTCTGCACACGGCCGACTTATAAAAACGCACAAACGTGTAGATGGAAAAAATGTCTTTCATGGCCCCGTTCGACCGTTTGTGGGCGTCGACACCTCGGCGATCACCTGCCAATGAAACGGCGATGAAGTGCCGGGTTCGTTTCCGATGATGCGCGTGGATGTTTGTATGGAGAGCAGTGTTTAGTGAACACCATCTCCCAGAAGCCTCGGGACAAAATAAACCTCCTGATGAAGGATTCAATCCTCACCCTGGATCCCAATGCATCCTTAAATATCTAATAAAGTGCATCGCTTAGTTCAAGAGGGATTACATGTGTAGTTCAGGGTCCATAGGCGAGGCGGGAGATAAGGACCTTCATGGACCCTCGTGTAATCCCCCATCCAACCCCTTGGACCTCTCATTGTGGACCAATCAGTGCGTCCGAGGCAGCATCATGTCTGACCCCTGGGGTCTGGACATTGTCTTTATTGTGAGTGTTGACATCCTTAACTTATGAGATATGTAATGACTCAAAGTGTTGCAGCAGTCTGACGTGTGTTGACAGAAGTGATTACATCACCGAGTTAGCAGATGGCAACGTGAGACTGTTAACACAGCTTTTTTGTTTAATTTAAATGCATCTTCTTCAACTCATCTTCTAATATCCATTCGTCTTCGTCAAACCAGACGACTTGGAATAATTAATGAGGGCAAACGGGGCCGCGGTCGAGACTCTTAAGACCTTCAGTTCTGTATTTACCGCGAGAAATTATCTGTTTGTTTCCTCAGAAAGTTTAGAAAAGAACATTTGGAAAATCTCAAAGCAAATTTGAAATGTTTTCTTTTATTTATTGGGGTTAAAATTCAGTTTCATATGTCGGAGGGGGGGGGGGAGCATCTCTGACCCACAACACCACCCACTCCCGTCCCAGGTGCGGTAATGAGCCAGGTGCACCTCTGGGGGGGTGGAGAGACAATCGCTGTCCCAGAAGCATCGAGAGCCTCCACTCCTCTCTCTCTCTCTCTCTCTCCTCTCTCTCCTCTCTCTCTCCTCTCTCTCTCTCTGTCTCTCTCTCTCTCTCCTCTCTCTCCTCTCTCTCTCTCTCTCTCTCTCTCTCTCTCTCTCTCTCTCTCTCTCTCTGTCTCTCCCCTCTCTCTCTCTCTCTCTCTCTCTCTCTCTCTCTCTCTCTCTCTCTCTCTCTCTCTCTCTCTCTCTCTCTCTCTCTCTCTCTCTCTCTCTCTCTCTCTCTCTCTCTCTCTCTCTCTCTCTCTCTCTCCTCTCTCTCTCTCTCTCTCTCTCTCTCTCTCTCTCTCTCTCTCTCTCTCTCTCTCTCTGTCTCTCTCTCCTCTCTCTCTCTCTCTCTCTCTCTCTCTCTCTCTCTCTCTCTCTCTCTCTCTCTCTCTGTCTCTCTCTCTCCTCTCTCTCTCTCTCTCTCTCTCTCTCTCTCTCTCTCTCTCTCTCTCTCTCTCTCTCTCTCTCTCTCTCTCTCTCTCTCTCTCTCTCCTCTCTCTCTCTCTCTCTCTCCTCTCTCTCTCCTCTCTCTCTCTCTCTCTCTCTCTCTCTCTCTCTCTCTCCTCTCTCTCTCTGGTCTCTCTCTCCTCTCTCTCTCTCCTCTCTCTCCTCTCTCTCCCTCTCTCCTCTCTCTCCTCTCTCTCTCCTCTCTCTCTCTCCTCACTCTCTCTCTGGTCTCTCTCCTCTCTCTCTCTCCTCTCTCCTCTCTCTCCCCCTCTCTCTCTCCTCTCTCGCTCCTCTCTTCTCTCTCTCTCTCTCCTCTCTCTCTCTCTCAGCCTCCAGCCCTCTGCTCATCCCTCCATCCCGCCTCCTCTTCCATTTCCCCTCATGTTTGTACTTTTCTCCTCCCACGCGGCAGAGGAAAAGTAAGCAAGGGGAATATTCTCCGGGCCCAACAACTGTCCCCCTCTGTCCTCGGGGCCGAAGCGAGGGCCAAATAAAACACGGCGCCGCACCAGGAAACGGCCAAACACGGAGCGCCGTGAATCTAGGGTTGGCAGAGCGAGAGGGTTCCTCCACCGGCCGGGACTACAGAGGCCCGTTTGTATCGCGGGGACATCTCCCAAATGGATTCACAGGACTCGGGATGAGTTTAACTCCATCCACTCCAGAGGTCTGGATGGGACCCTGTGAGAAGTTTCCACGTGAGGTGTGGAGGTAATGGAGGAATCGGCCCTCTTCCCATTGGCTCTCAGGTGTGTTCCTCATCACCCAATGGGTGTCCAGGACATTCAGCCATATTTCCATGACCAAAAATGTTGTGAAATCTCTGTTCAAACACGGAAAACTGAGAAAATGTCGTAATTAAACTAACAATGAGAATTCAAAAGCGTAGTTTATTACCTTAAATGCCACAAATGAATGAGACAATAGTTTAGATTAAAAGGATAAAAGGTTCATGTCTTTTCAGTTAAGGTGCGTTCACTTGCAGCGCGGAATATTTGCGCCGCAAGTGTGATGCCGGCTTATATTTAGAGCGTCATTATTTAAAAGTCAGCGTGAATATTATAATATTCACATGAATATAACAAACGTCCAGGACTTTTCCAAAACTTTGGGGATTTTGTTTTAACACAAAACTTTTCCAGGCGTGGAAATAACAATTTACAAGTTCCATAACTTTTCCAGGTTTTCCATGACCGTACGAACCCTGTTAATATATATTTAAAATCCCCCTGAATCCAGACCATAAACAAGGGCCTGGATCAGGGGGGTCCATCTCATTTTCTCCTCTTAAAGGGCCGGTGTACCTGAATCGCTGTATAAACTACTCCCGGACAATTAAATAAATCTATTTGTATTTCATTATTGTTTATTTAAGTGTAGAAATATTGTACGGAAGAAAATGTATCCACTATTATAACATGAATCCATTTAATTTGAAACCTTCAAAATAAAAGCACAGGATATTTATTTTGAAATTTCTTTTAAGAAAAGGCGTTCATATGTCTTTTCGAGCCGTCGGGGCCACATAAAGGGGCCGGATTCGGCCCGCGGGCCTCGTGTTGGACACCTGTGGCCTGGATATTGGCTCGAGGTGAAGTGTGCGGAGCGACCGGCGCATTAGTTAGCGGCATTACGTGATCGCGGCGCCAAGGTGCACGCCGCGCACTGGCGGGGATTAGACGACGCCATTAACGGCGTGATGGAAAAGAAGGAGAAGCATTCGCGTGGATAATTCCAACGGATTCAACAGCGGGAGAGAAAATCTCCCATGAAAATCTCTCGCGTTACACCCAAAGAGATGAGATCCGGATACGGAGAGAATCCAACCTGACGGAGACAAATCTTCGAATTATAAGTCTCGGCGTCTCCTCGGGTAAACAAGGCGTTTAACAAAAGACGATCAAACGCGTCTCGCCTCGACACCCCGCCATGCATTTCACATTAAACCCCCATATTTTCATTGTGGAACAGTTGGAATACAAAACACATCCCGAGATGGTGTTTTATTTGTTATATTCCTTGAGGTGTTGCTGTACGTGATATCTACGTGAAGTCAGCCGCTCCGCGTGAGCCGATGAATGAGTGTTGATGGAGGGAGGAAAGGTGAGCTCATCGATCTGATCCTCATCCTCCTTCCACTCGGTTTGCAGTTCAAGGAATCTTCCAGCCGGACGCTTCCCTCCCCGGGAGGAGCAGGCGGCCTCACGCTCCCGTTTCTCACCCTCGCTAACTTGTGCGAAGGTGGAATGGTTCAGCCGTGTTGCTGTGGGAGGTCTGTGCAGCATGCTTCAGGAGCAGGAGGTTGTACACACACACACACACACACACAGCTGCTGCCACATGGCGGGGGAGATGTGCCCGGGTATAAATAGCACGCCATTATTTTGTCTTTTACATATTTAGCTGTTGGGATATTTTAATGCAAATTAATGGGGTGGGATTGGAGAGGGGTGTTTTTGTTGACGGGGAATTAGTGTTTCTTTGCGAGCGAAGCTTTCTTCTCCATTCTTTCCCTTTTTCTTTTCTCTCCTCTCCAAATTACAGCTATTAAGACGAGACTGGTGTGAGCCAAACACGGCGCTCCACTTAATGTGATTCCCCCTCTCCGCGGAGGAAAGGAAGAAGAGGCGATGATTCATGGGAGGAACACAGAGCCGGAGAGACGGGGAGATGTCCACCTCACGCGCCGGGCTCTCAGTGTGTCGTTGCGTGAGTGTGCGACTGTGTGTGTCGAGCTTCAAGTGAACATTATGATTTATGACGTCCGGCGTTTAAGTCTGGCTCGTCTTCACGTTAGCACGACGCTAATCGAATGAAGAGACGGCCGGAGAAAAGAAACATGCAAATGCCCGCTGCCCGTTTCTAGAAAGCGTGGTCACACACACACACACACACACACACACACACACTCACTCACTCACTCACAACAACCGAGGAGTAATGTGACAGCAGCACGCCGCCTTTTTCTTCGATGTCTACCACGCCAGCTTTCAACACCCGCCATTGGCAGAATTGGGTTTGACAGCTCTCGTCGAGCCTGCCGATTGGCCGGGCTCCAGGGACGCTGTACGCCGGGGGAGGGGAGGGATTGGGGGGGGGCGTGTACGCCGCCACAGTCCAGGTAACGGGATAAAAAACTAAAGCGGTCCAATGCTGAGAACACGAGAACACGAACCCCGGATCTCATTTCATCCCTCGCCGGCCTAACGGCCTACAATCAGGCGAGGAAGAGGAGGAGGGAGCGAGGAGGCCATCTGAAGGAGTCCGGCGCTGAAGAAGTGAACGTGTGAGTGCCGACAGCAACACGGACCCCTTTTTGGAAAGACACTCGGCACCAGAGCCAGCGAGCGGCGACCAGCAGGCAGAGAAAGGCCTCGACAGCTTCACCACATTCACAGGACGCTGGTGGAGGGTGACATGTAGCACGGCTGTGATGAGAGGGGAAGAAGAAGAACAAGAACAACAAGAACAACAAGAAGAACAAGAAGTACAAAAAGAAAGTGGTCTTTTTTTAAACAAGTTCAGATTGATCGCACCAAACCTGAGCCGGAGTCGGTGGCGGCTTTGCAGCAGATACTGCTGAAGAAGAAGAAGAAGAAGAAGAAGAAGAAGAAGAAGAAGAAGAAGAAGAAGAAGAAGGAGGAGAAGAAGAAGATGCAAGAAGAAGAAGACGAAGAAGATGAAGATGACGCAAGAAGAAGAAGAAGATGAAGAAGAAGACGCAAGAAGAAGATGAAGATGACGCAAGAAGAAGAAGATGAAGAAGAAGACGAAGAAGAAGACGGAGAAGAAGACGAAGAAGAAGAAGATGCAAGAAGAAGAAGAAGACGAAGAAGACGCAAGAAGAAGACGAAGAAGAAGATGAAGAAGAAGACGAAGAAGAAGACGCAAGAGAAAGAAGAAGACGAAGAAGATGAAGAAGAAGACGAAGAAGAAGAAGAAGACGCAAGAAGAAGAAGACGAAGAAGAAGAAGAAGAAGACGAAGAAGAAGACGCAAGAAGAAGAAGAAGACGAAGAAGAAGAAGACGCAAGAAGAAGAAGAAGACGAAGACGCAAGAAGAAGAAGAAGAAGAAGAAGAAGAAGAAGAAGAAGAAGAAGAAGAAGAAGACGCAAGAAGACGAAGAAGACGAAAAAAACGAAGAAGAAGAAGAAGAAAAAGAAGAACAGAATTATTCCAGATTGATAGACCAAAGCCAGAGTTGGTGGCCGAGACAGATGACAGTTCATGGAGGCGGGGCCTCTGGGCTGCAGCCTGCAGGACAGCATGGAGGGGGGGGAGGTGGTGTTGGTGGGGGGGGGGGGCTCACTTGCCTCGCTAATGGGTCCCCAGACTCCTGGACTGGCCCCATTTATCATCATCCACCTGCTGCTAGTCCAGCTAAAGCCCGGCCTAAACGGGCTGAAGCTTCAAAACAAACAAACAAACAGGGAGCGAGTCCTCCTCCTCCTCCTCTTCCTCCTCTTCCTCCTCCTCCTCCTCCTCCTCACATCTGCAGGTTGAAGGAATGGATTATGGAGAGCGGCGCTAACTGGGCCTCGGTGTCGGGCCTAATGATTTCTAATGCCGCTAAACATCGCGGCGCCGCTGAGAAGCCCCCCCCCCCCCCTGCGCTCGCTTTCCACCGGGGACGCGGCCCCCTGCAAATCTCCCCATCGCATGTTCCCTTTGTTGATTTGTGTGCGACAACAACGCGCCAACGCTTATCTCCATGACAGCCCTCGCCGTCCAATGGGAGAGCGGTATCCTCGCCGCCGACGACTTTTCACGTTCTCAGAGAATCACAATAAGAAGAAGACGTTATTTATAAGCCCGTTTAGAAGATGAGCTTCTTTTTTTCGCTTTTGTGCTCGTTTTTGCATTGTGGGAAAAAACAAAAGAAACTAAATGGAGGATGACGCCGTCGACACCGAGATGCCGTCGGTGTGAAAGTGTCCCGCGGTCGAGAGGTGAACGCTGTGCAGGAGTTTAGTATTTAAGGGGAAAAACACGGCGACTGTGAATGCAAGGACCCCCCCCACCCCGTCTCTTTCCTCCTCCTCTTTCTGCTCCATCATGCCCTTCTTCCATTGCATTGCATGTGTGTGTGTGTGTGTGTGTGACTTGCAATGACGATAAGGATCTTTTTTGGGTTCCTCCCCAGAAGCAGCAGCTCCTGCCGCCCTCAGCTGGTCCCCCTGTTTGTTTAGCGTGTGTTTATTTGTTTCTCTGATGTAGTCCTGGGATTTAATTATCATAACCATATGCCCGGCTAATGCATCTCTCTCCGAGCCAATAGCGTGGCAGCCTGCTCCTTCTGCATTTTAATTACAGCTATAACATCGTTAGCCGGATTTTGTTTTTTGCCTTCTTCCTTTTTCTTTTTCTCTGACT
>NC_079401.1:2025005-2047505 GCF_029220125.1 Pseudoliparis swirei
GAACTGAACGTGACAATAATCACGTTTTATAAAAAAATATAATGTTAATCAGACACCAGAGCCGACTCACGTGCTTTTAATGAAAAAACTCCCGGAGCCGACGCGGTCGCCCTATTGGCTATCGAAGAAGACCTGAAACGAGATTTCTTCATAGACTTCTATAGAACCAGAGGAGTCGCCCCCTGGTGGCCGTTAGCTATACTGCAGGTTTCACACATTTATCGGATTAACTTTTCAGTGAGGGTTGCCGCCTGCTCTTAAACTACTGCAACAAATGCAGCACATAAGAGGTCTCTCACACACACACACACACACCCACACACACACACACACACACACACCCACACACACACACACACAGGTTGGAGTTCTTTGAAATGTTCCCACGCCGAACAGGTGACATTACCTGGGCTTTCATGGCGGAGAGTGGCTGCTTGGTGGGTGAAGCACTGAGAGCTCTCTCTCTCTCTCTCTCTCTCTCTCTCTCTCTCTCTCTCTCTTTCTTTCTCTCTCTCTCTCTCTCTCTCTCTCTCTCTGAGGTTGAGTCACAAGGGCCCACTTCATCGCCGTTATCGGGGGATGGGAAACGCATCGCTCCTCTTTAAAACTCTGACCCGGCCTTTTAGCCCGGTTATCCTCACTCACCCTTTTAAAAACACATGAACACACACACACACACACACACACACACACACACACACACACACACACACACACACACACACACACACACACACACACACACACACACACACACACACACACACACACACACACTCACTCACTCGCTCACGTAGAGATATAAGCGCATTAGACACACACACACACTGCAGCCCCGACTCAGGGCCAGATCTATCTCTAAGAGGGGGACACAGGGAGCGTTTGACCTTGGAGTTGCGGTGACTTTGAGCGAGTCACACAGGTGTGGGAGTTGCTTTTGAGCTCTTATTTTTTTCGCCGTATTTTCCACCGCCAGCGAGTCTGTGAGCCGAGAACTGAGGGATGAAGACGACCTCGGGCTCGAGGTGAAACCCCGCCGAACGCTTTAAAGTCTCGCGCTCCCTCACATCTCGGACGGCCCGCTGCGAGAGCCGGTCCTCTGCAGGCGAGAACCGCTCGGCGCCGGGTGGAATAAACCCGGAGATAAACTAAACGAGCGACTCATCAAAGTCGGGTTCCTGTGTTTGTGTACCCCCCCCCCCCCCCCCCCCACGGCTATGTTTACTCATTAGCTCGCCACGTCCAGATGAAAGATGGAGCCGGGGACCGATAATGAAAGGCGACGGCGTGAACAGATCCCGGTGGGAGGCGGTAAAACACCATAAATCTGACTTTTAAATGGATCAGGTGGGACGCCAACTGTTTCCTGTCTGAGTTGTGATTGGTCCATCCAAGCTGTGAATGATGGCTCTCCCAAAACTAGACATGCGACGTGAAGAAGTGGATTAGAAAACACAACTTTGTTGATCCGACTTTATGCAGATGATGTTTATTCTATGTGAGATTTCCTAAATATAACAATAATACATCGCCTTGCTCACCGTAAGATTATCCCTAATACGACTCCATTTGTTTCCTCGATACTGTCAATGAAATGCAACACTTCCTGCACACATTTCACAATAAAAGTCTTCTCGCCTATATCCTGGTGGGCTTTTATTTTGAAATATCGGAGGGGAAAGGGAGGGGAACACAGACTTCTGTGTTTGTATATTATGCTGAATGTAGAGGTGCACTTAATCTCCCTGAATGTTAGTTTATTGATATTTGGACAAAGCCTTTTACTTTATAATAAATGGAGTGCTGTGTTTCCAGCGGGCCTAAACACACACACACACACACACACACACACTCCTCTGTTGTTAGCTGGCTAGCGTTAGCATCAGCCCAGCGTGTGTTTCAAGTGGAGGAATGCCAGCCAGCCACAATCCCTCGTTTTTCCGGGCGTCTAATCCACGGCCGCAGACGTCCCCCTCATTACCCGCAAATTACATGCAAATCTCCCCCCAAAATAAATGAGTTTTAAGTACTTGACAACCTGTCAGCCTCGGAATATTGAAACGTCCTGACGGCGAGATAAACAATCAACAATAATCACTCTATGCAAATTTGATATTTCCTGCACAATTACGAGAGGGAGGAAAAAAAGAAAGGAAAAAAGGGAGCGCTATAAATAAGCGGACACACAAAGGCATCTGGCGTTGGTTCAGCTTCTGAACAGAGACGATGCAAATGAAAAGATTCTTTGGGATGTAATTGATTCAAACGTCGCTGCGCCTCCTCTGTCTCCTTTTGATTGTCCTTTCTCTTTTTTCTCCTCTCCTGGCACTTGTTTTTTTGTTCCTCCTTTTCTTTTCTCTTTTTATCTCGCCCGCTTTCAATGGATAATGGCCTGATGTAAATGAGTGAGTGAGAGGGAGAAGAGGAGGATGTGAATCACCCCTTACTTTACCTCTTTGTCTTCTCGAGTGCTTTGGAGGAGAGATGTGTGCAAAACAACGCGCTTCTTATGAAGTGGATTGGAAATGGAGAAGCTCCGTCCGCTGTGAGGGAGATTACTGAGCGCCTCCACCCCTCCACCGCTCCACCCCTCCACCGCTCCACCCCTCCACCCCTCCATCCCTCCACCCCTCCACAACACCCGGAGATTAAGACTGACAAGAACACATCAAGTCATTTCAGGACAGGCAGATCTCTCACTCTCATCTTCTCCTCCCTGGGCTTCTCTCTCTCTTTCCCTTCTCTGCCAGTCTTCTCCCTTTCTATTCGTCCTCTTTCATCTCTTCATCCGTCCGTCTGCTGTCCAGCCTCAGAGGCCGGGGAGGGCTCTCCTTCAAGGTGTCTGACCCCGGTGGCCACCGACCTCCCGGATCAGGACATCCACGAGTGGGAGCTAACGGCTCCATCGCTCCACCTCCCGCTGGGCCTCTCCACCTCCACCTCCACCCTCCCTCCTTTCTCCCGACGGCCTCGGATCGCAACTCTCCTCACTGCCTACACACCTCATGTCCACGTTCAAGTCTGCATACTCTTTCAAATCAATTATCAAAATAGATATCTTTGTATCTTAGATCAAACCAGAGGTTTTTGAAGAGGAAACTTTATTTAAGGCTGGATCGGGTACCGGTGATAAATATATATATTTATATATTTATATATATATATATATATATATAAATACATATATATATATATATAAAATAAACATATATAAATATATATATATATATATTCTATTTTCTGTTTAAGTTCAGTACATATTTGTATTAAATGTGTTGCATTTTGTTTTACAAAGTTAAGAAACGATCTTAAACATCGATGTCGGTCCGATACCCAAAGTCCAGGGATACGTCCGAGCTCAGGTGAGCTCTGTTTCCATGGCCGTCTTCTTTCATAGCGTATAGTATATGTCATTCCAGTGTCATTCGTTCACCTATAGACAACCAATTGCTTTGGTCCTTTGACCTTTGACCCTGGGGAAACCTAAAACACTTCCGTGGATACAGGATCACAAAAGGTTCATAACTCACACGATCAGAGACGTCAACTGTCACATGTCACGTTATTCTCTCTGTACGGTGAGATTTTACACATTTCTCCTCGCGGTCACCTGGTGCCTCGAGGCGCCTCGTCTTCATCCCGCTGGTCCGGCCGTGACAGCGTTGCCCCGGTTACCTTAAAGCGCCGCAGCACTCACGTATGATTTTGCATTTCCTCATTGTCCCATCTGGGAACGGGAGGAAGACGATCCGGGAGATGGAGGCGGCGTGCGCGGCGAAGGGCTGATGGGATCTGTGGTGGGGGGGGGGACGCTGACGAGCGGTGCCGTTATCAATCACGCGCTGCTCTATTAATTTCATCAAGGCTCCGGCGCCCGCTGACATTAAATGACACGCCGGTTGGTCTGACGGCGTCCCTGGGGTGGCGGCGCGGCCCGGCCGCCGCTTTTGAAATGCAAATGAGGCTCTAACCTTAAACAGAGACGCCCGGACCAGATTATCTCTCTGCCTTCCAGTCAGGTCCCCCCCCCCCCCCCCCCCCCGCACCACATCCCCCTGTTCATGACCCCCTGGGGTACCGGACGGTGGAGAGAGCATCTTCAGAAGAAGTGACAGATAAAGGTGGAGGAGGAGGAGGTCAGGGGGGGTGGGGACGGTGCTGACGCCGGCGTTCTGTCCCGATGAAGAGGAAGAGGAGCCCGAGATGAAGACGTCTCAAGGGCACATAGGAAGGAGGAGGGAGGATGGAGGGCCAAAAACTAAAGAAGGAAGGACGGCACCTCTCCTCAGAACTGAGTAAAACTTCAGGCCCCGCCACAATAAAAGCCTCCTGAAATCGGTATGCAATCCAATACGCGCTGCCTTTGGCCTCTGGCTCCAGAATCCCTCCTTAGAGGAGCGGCGCCATTAGAGCTGTCAATACTGTGAAGCATGAGCGCGGCCCGACGAGGAAGGATCGGTTACCAATAGGCACGAAGCTGCCATTGTTCCTGGAAAGGCTTCTCCTTCCTCCTCCTCCTTCCTCCTCCTCCTCTCTCTTTCTTCTTTATCTGAGCAGACTGAACACATTAATTTTAATTGAGACATCAGACGAGAGCGAAGCGGAGAGAGAGAGAGCTGCCTGGACGGGCGGCAGGAACACGACGGAGAGAAGAAGAAGAAGAAGACATATTCAGGCGGCGACTATTAAAAAATAAATAAAAGGAAAGGATGAGGGAGAAGAAACGGAGGGGGGGGGGGGGGGGGGTGAAGAAAGGAGGTCCCCGCGGCAACGCAAACATACGATAACACACCGGAGCTATCTGTCTCTTCATCTTTCCACTCCTCCGTCTCCTTCCCCTTCTCTCTCTCTCTCTCTCTCCCGTGTCTTTAAAGAACAAAGCGACGCTAAGCAAACTCTCCCCCCCCCCCCCCCCCCCACACACTCTGCCCAAAAACAGCATTTTGTTTACAGTGGATGGAAATCAGGATCCGTGACTCAGCGAGGGGGTTCGATGGATCCGTCTCACCCTCAAGACCCCCGCCCGGAAAAAACCTCTTTATTGAGTCATTGTTTGTGTCTTTAAACCCTTCGTGGCCCTGGAAAACAAAAGGAATCTTCTAAAACCATCTCCACCCGACTCTCCTGTCACGAGTCCGACACTAATTGAGAAAAAAGACATCTTTAAAGACCTCTGGATACGGGTTGTAATGTTTCTGCAGTTTTTATAAAAAAACTAAACCTGACACGATGTGGGTGTTATGCAACAACGCCGATATTACAGACATACGAGTGTGTGTTTTGGAAAGGCATCTGGAAGCATGTGTCTGTAGAGCACACACCCATGTGTGTGTGTGTGTGTGTGTGTTGAGGAGCCAAGGGGACAGGAGGCGGAGGGCCGAGGAAACGAGGAGCCGAGCCCGGGATGTGTCGAGACACCGGGCACGGGAACTTAAGTGCTTCCACCAAGTGTCATCAACCCCGAGATTAAAAGCGTCGAGGGGGGAATAGAGGGAGGAGAGAGAGAGAGAGGGGGGGGTGCTCGCGCAAAAATACATAAAATCAAGTTGGGAGACGAGTCGGTCGAGGGCCGGCTGATTACCAATCACAAATACCGGGCGAATATTCTCCGGCGATGGCAAACAACAGGATGTGTGCACTGCAATCCATGGCTCTGTGTGTGTGTGTGTGTGTGTGTGTGTGTGTGTGTGTGTGTGTGAGCTGCAACTCGTCTTCAGAAAGCCGTGTTTTGATTGCACAGAGTCACGGCGCGCACGCCTCTTTAAAAAGACGTCCGCGCTCTCTCTCTCTCTCTCTCTCCTCTCTCTCTCTCTCCCTCTCCCTCTTTCTCCCTCTCTCTCTCTCTCTCTCGTCCCCGTTCGCCGCCTCTCCTCGCCACGGTTGTTATCGCCGTCATCAGCGGTGAAATCAGAGCGCCGGCGAGCAATCTCTGACTCCATCTTCGAGAAATATCCGTCCTCGCAATTATTTCACGCGGCAAAGTCGGGATTCGGTCCACGGCGAGCAGGAGGCCCACGAAGTCGCCTTTATTTAGGGTGGATGTTTAAATGTAGATTTTCAAGAAAGTAAATATTCATGTAAATGCAGTGTATGTGTAGAGCCCATTCTCACAAATTACAAATTTTCCTCAGAGGGCTTTACAATCTGTACACATACGACATCCCTGACCTTTGACCTTTGACCTCACATCGGATCAGGAAAAACTCCCAAAAAGCAGAAAACAACCGTTCACGGGGAAAATAAAGGTCAGAACCCTTCAGGAGAGAACAGAGGAGGATCCCTCCAGGGTGGACAGAACAATAGACGTCATGTGACCAGAAGGAATCATGACAGTTAAAACACATTCAATGAATACGACAGGATGAAGAGTTGGTGGAGACATGGACCACGATCCAGACCTCCGTGACCCATCAGGCAGATGGAGGTAGAGGAGGAGTGGGCGGAGTCTCATAGCTGGTAGTCCACGATCCAGATATCAAATATCTGGATCATAACATTAAAATCTGCTTTTTTCTCTCCTTGATGTCTTTAAACGTTCTTGCTAAACGTACCAATATAGCATATTTAGTTTCAGTGGCAAGAAGGTCAAATATTGTCGTGATTTCCAACTGGATTAGAGAAGCCGTGGTTTGAGGAGGCGTGTTGGAGCCTCTCATCCAGAGGACCCCACACAGTGCTCCTCCTCATGCTCTGGTTATCCGGAGGAATTGACACTTGTTCTTGTATAAAAGGCTGTTTGATGACCCTCGGGGTCCTCGGTGCCTCCATCAGAGGCCGGAGAGGTTCCCGTGTCTGGCCGTCCGTCTCCAGGAGTTAAGCTCTTTCTGCGGCTTAGCGTCGATAATCCGACCGACGCTTCTCCTCTGGTTCTGAACCCAGAGAGAGGATGAAAGATCCCGGCAGCCTTTGCTCTCTCGCTCTTTCTTTTCTCTCTCGTTATCCTCCACCTCACGACCAGGACAAGATGGAGCGATGATTATCTCACGAGTGTGCCGATATCATCGGGTTTACAAAGCTGCCTCCCGAGCCTCCTGAGCACTGGAGGACTGATATGGACCACGCCCAAAAACAGAGTCGGATCGACTGCATGGAATCAAAAGTTGATAATAACTCGTAACTATTCAGATACAGAATATAAAGACACCTTAAAAATGATGATTACTACTTTACTAGTCGAGAGGTTTTGAAAGTTTGTGTTTCTCTCTCTCTCTCACTCACTCACTCACTCACCAGAACCGTCTCGGTACCAAATTGCACGCGGCAATTAGACCCGCCAGTACCCCGACTCCCCCGACTCCCCCGGTCTCAGCGAGAGGCAACCGTATCAGACCCATAAAGACAGAGAACAGAAAAGAAACATGTTGGCATCGGTGTGTGTGTGTGTGTGCGCGTTAGTGTGTGTGTGTGTGTGTGTGTGCGGTCCCCAGAGGACGCCTTCGGAATAGCGGGATGATAACAAATACAGTTGAGCTGGCTCGCATGAGCGGCGAGCAAATTGGGATAATTAGTTCGGTACCTTCGCTCGTTATTGCGTTTTAATGTGGATTCCAAATGATCGGGGGGGGGGGGGGGACGCCACACGCGTGTTCGTGACGTGTTCGTGACGTGTGCCTCCGCACGGCTCCGAGACGCTCAGTCAGGTACAGTCCCTGGAACTCATTCAAACGGCGTAGATCAACCAGGTTTGACTCCCGGGAGGTTTTAACGTGTTTTCCGAGAGTTATCTCTTCGTTAAACTATCAGATTCTCCTCCTGGTGGAACATCTCACAGAGGAGACATCGACCGATGGAGACTCTCACGTTGCCCCGGTAACTCTCCTCTTCGATGGACCATCGCCTCTACACACCCAGACATCACTGGAAGTCCTTGTGCTCTGATACTAAAAAGGGAAATTGGATGTTTTTGACAGATGAAGGAATCCTCCATCGAAGAAGTCTCAATGTTTGGGCGTACTGTCCCTTTAAATCCACCCCCCCCCCCCCCCCCCCAGTGTTTTGCTCCCTATCTCCCCTCTTCAAGAAGACATTTCAAGCGCACACATCAATGCCCGACTCTCCGGAAGCAAAGCGCCGCAATAACTCCAGATAAATTGTTTTCCCTCGCCGGAGCCACTTGATGCGTTCAAACGCACGCCGTGACCTTCGGCGCCGGCTCTTTCTACAATCGTACAACCCGGGAATATAAAAGCTTATTAGCTCAGAACGTTGTTGGTACGTCTTGTTGGGAAGGCGACGCGCTAATGAGGCGTTTGCGGGATGCGACTCTCCCTCCGGAGACGGCTGGAGGAAACGCACCGCTAATGGCGCCGCGAATAAAAGAGAGAGAGAGAGAGGAAGTGCAATATTGCTTTACCATATCAAAGGAAGCGGCGTCCGCGGCTGTCTGCTGGCGTGTTGACGGGAGGGCGGACTCCTGTGGACACGCGACGGACGTGGAGAAAGAGAATCGGACTCAGGAACGATGATGAGCGCCGCGTGTTGTCGAGGAAAGACTCGAGGAACACGTTTCAGATGAGAGCGCACGACTTATTTTAACTCTACGTCCTTTCAGTCATATTATATATATATATATATATATATAACGCCACAGATACTTACACACTCGGCCTCGTGTTCATCGTGACTCTCAGGGCGGGACTTTCTGGACCCTAAAAACAGATGGTGGTTATTATTTTGGTAATACCACGGCATGATGAGTTGGGGGGGTAGTGGGGGGGGCAAAACGCTGGTTTTCAGCAGCAGGGGGAGTTCACTCCCAGCGTCTTCTGATCACAAGCCTGCACTTTTTAATTTGACTCTCCGCAGCATCTGGAGGGATGGCGTCCCCGTCCATTACGGTATTTGGGGAACGCCGCCTCGCCGTGGTTCCATCCTCTCCCGCGTGGCGTCCGTGTCTGTGTGTTATGACAGCATCATCACGGGTTGTAATTATGAGGTGACGACGCAGGTCTGCGTAATGCTGACTCAGCGTTTTTATATTTTTACTCCTTCTTTTTTTTTTGCACAGCAAATGAACTACTTTAAAAAAAAAAATTTACATTTACATTTACTGGATAGGGGAATATTCACACACACACACACACAAAGAACATTCTTTCAGATTATAAAGTCACAAATATATGAGAAAAATAAAGTGTTATTTCTCTCTTTCCTTTACTTTACAAGGTTGAAAGAGCAAAATATATCAAGCGAGTTATATTCATTCAAGTCCATAAAAGAACGAGACACAATGTTGTAAAAACATGTTAAATCTCTTAAATTTACAAATTCAAATTTGGAGGATATGGATCTCTTAACCAGCTCGACATCACGGCTCCGCCTCCCGGTGTCACGTCGACATCAAGCCTACGCTCACACCTGGACCGCCGCACTCGTCACGTGCACGGCAGCGAGTTCCCTTCAGCCGTGCACGCACACACACACACACACACACACATCAGAACGGGGACTTGTTAAGGCCGCCGACTCCGCCACTAATTGCCACCGGTGCTAAATCTAGTGGAGGAGATACGATTATTTTGATCAGCTGGAGGAAAAATATATAAATGTGCTCCGCCAGGCAAGTTACCCCCCCCCCCCCCCCCCCTCACTGGGGAATAGGTGAACTATTCCATATGTCAGCCTTGTCAATCACAGGCAGAAATATGGGAAGAGCTCTCTCTCGGAGAATGTGTGTGTGAGTGGTTGTGTGTGGGTGTGTCTGTGGTTGTGTGTGTGGTGTGTGTCTGTTTGTGTGCGTGCCTGAGTTTGGTTGAGTGTGTTGTTGTGTGTGTGGTGTGGTTGTGTATGTGTGTGGTTGTGTATGGGTGGTTGTGTAAGGGTGGTTGTGTGTGTGGTTGTGTATGGGTGGTTGTGTGTGTGGTTGTGTGTGTAGTTGTGTATGGGTGGTTGTGTGTGTGGTTGTGTATGGGTGGTTGTGTGTGTGGTTGTGTATGGGTGGTTGTGTGTGTGGTTGTGTATGGGTGGTTGTGTGTGTGGTTGTGTATGGGTGGTTGTGTATGGGTGGTTGTGTGTGTAGTTGTGTATGGGTGGTTGTGTGTGTGGTTGTGTATGGGTGGTTGTGTGTGTGGTTGTGTATGGGTGGTTGTGTGTGGTTGTGTATGGGTGGTTGTGTGTGTGGTTGTGTATGGGTGGTTGTGTGTGTGGTTGTGTATGGGTGGTTGTGTGTGTGGTTGTGTATGGGTGGTTGTGTGTGTGGTTGTGTATGGGTGGTTGTGTGTGTGGTTGTGTATGGGTGGTTGTGTGTGTGTGTTTCTGTGTGTGGTTGAGGGTATCTGGTTGTGTATATGTGTTGTGTGTGTGTGTGTGTGTGTTGATCTCCATGTCATCACGTTTTGGAGAGCTTGAATCAGAATGAAAACGCTCCCCGGCTCGTCGTAACGTTCTTCATGTTTTCACACACACACACACACACACGCGCTCGCTCACCTTGATGGCGGCGCGTCGGGAGCTGAGTGATGGCGGCGCCGGCGAGACTTTGATCGTAACTCATAAACTTGTATCCGTTGGAGTCGTCCGCTGAAGGTCGGCGGATCGTAAACATCGCGATGAGACGAGAGGCTTTTATTTTAATTGATACATTTTTCATAATCCGGTCGAACGGCTAAATAAAAAAGGTCTTTGTGGGCGGATCGATCTCCTTGAGAACACAAACACACACACATCGCACAACACACACAACACCAGTCAAGGTTGAGGTGTTGCGTCATCACTTGTTGTTGTTGTTGTTTAATATTATCGATGGATATGAATCCTCTCACCACCGAGGAGACGATAAACCTAAAGTGGGCGGAGCTTCAGCGTTCACAATGTACACAAGGTTGATGTCGACTGCGGGCCGAGGCACACACACACACACACCCAGACGCATACACACAGACGCATACACACAACCATAGACACACACCCATAGACACACAACGACACCCCCCCCCCCCCCCCACACACACACACACACACCTTTAGTTCATCTATAGGCACCGGGCTGCCCGCTCATCTGAAAGCTGCACTTAACCTCTTCTTTCTTTATTTACCCGGAGTAAGTCAGATTGAACTCCATGCTTTGAGTTCACTCTTCCAGACTCGGCCCCTCCCCCCCGCTCACAAGCCCCGCCTCTTTGCATCCTAAAAAGACGTGTTCCCGAGCAGCAGTGGAGACGCAACGAGCGACGAAACGTATAAAAACACTGAGTCTGATTATTCTCTGCTGACGGGATCATTTCATTCCCCTCAGAGAGAGAGAGAGAGGGGGGGGGGGGGGTCAATAAAGGGGTTCAGGAGGAATACATGCAGAAGGGAAGTGGAGCTACTGAGTCCCATTGAGGAGCGGCGTGTGTGTGTGTGTGTGTGTGTGTGTCGTGGGCTCTTCACAGTGTGTGTGTGTGTGTGTGTGTGTGTGTCGTGGGCTCTTCACAGTGTGTGTGTGTGTGTGTGTGTGTCTTCCTTGAAAGAACAAGTAAATAAAAGCCTGCATGGCTTCCACTGGAGGAAAATGATTTTCTTTTTTTCTTTACCAAAGAAACGAGTATTGTTCAAATAAAAAATAAACCCCGTGCTGCTCCAGGAGGAGGAAAGAGACGCTGGCCCTTTAATCCCAGCAGCGCAACTCATTTACTGTATTTACAGCAAGGAAACTGCTGAGCTCCTTGTGTTTACTTCATCCGTCCAATAGAAACACGAGTGTTGAATGTGTTACATTAGAGCGTATAATCAACAGCACAACACCTGCACACGCTCACCTGCACACGCCGTGGATGCGTGAGCGTCAGGGTGATGCAACACCTGGAGGGACCCAGAAATCCTCCGGTGATGAAACCCTACGAGGAGCCGAGAAATCCTCCGTCGACTCCTTCCTCCATCGCGCCGGTGGATCGACCCGTCTGCTCGCATCAGGCTCCACTGTAGGTGTGTGTGTGTGTGTGTGTGTGTGTATGTGTGTGTGTGTGTGTTACGGCCACCCGGGGCCCTGCAACCCCAGACTGGACCCCCACTGGGAGCGAGAGCAGAGGCCTCCGTCCTCATCAACACGACACGCCTCCGCCAGACAGAACAAATTACACTGACAGCTACACCCCCCCCCTCCAAAAAAACTAGCTCACGTTACCTCACAACCAGACGATCGCGTCTGCACACTCTCAGAGGAACAGGGCCGTAAAGGGGGCGGGGCCTGATGACTCATTTCCTGTCCCCTTGAAAAAGCCTCCATTCATCTCAAATTGAGACTTTTATAAAAAGTTACGTTACCACGGCGCTTAGTAAATGAAAATAAAGACGACCTGAACCGGACGGCGCTTCCTCCGATACGCGTCGGGTATCTTCACTCGCGTGGTGAAAAAGTTCACCGCAAAAACGAAATAATTCTAAATTCATTGTAAAAGCGACGCCGTAAAGCGGGTCGAGTTTTGTTGTTGACGTGTTTTTCCGTCGCTTCAATCGGACGCCAGTTAAAAATACGTGTGTTGAAAAAGAGGAAATGTCTTTTTAAAGATGAATCGAACGCTTTCTAAAAAATGAATAATCAGCGGAAACAAAGTCGGGATTTCAAAGTGCTGCGTCGGCATTATTTCGCACTTAATTACGTCTCCGTCCAACGAAGCTGTTTCTCTTCCTCTCACATCTTCATCTTTTTGATGGTCTGTTGGTGTTATAAAAATATATCCTGCTCTCACAAAATAACACCTTTTTTTAATCATAATTATATATTTATTTTAAATCCAAAAACGGCGGCACATCTGCACGGCAGATTGCGGCGGCGCCAGGTGCGAAGCGACGTTCATTAAATGTGACAAATACCTGATTTCTGAAGCGGTCGGTGAACGCAACATGTGCTCGGATGACACGTGTGATGAGGACGGCGAGAGGATTGTTTCCTTACGCGAGAAGAGAAAGACACATCTGTGCACACAAACACTCTATAAATATATAAATATATAAAAATATGAATATAACACGTCGCTGACGGACCAGACACCACCTGAGGAAAATAAATTATTACAATAAATACCTGGCAGGAGACCGGAGGAGTTGTCTGTCAATCAAACTCTTCTTGAGGAGCCGTGGTGACATCATCGGGGGCCTTAAAGCTACGGCGCTCTCTTTTTTACGACGGTTACGCAACTCCACTGATGTTGCGCAACATCCTCACAAGATAAACCGCGAGGATAAACCCCCCCGACGTGAGGTAATGGCGGCCGTAAACGGGACGCTAGTGGCTCTGGAGTGATGCAACTGATGAGCTGATGCCCCTCATGGCCGGCGTAATGAAAAAGGGGGAAGAATAAAAAAGAAAGATAGGAACTTTATCGCGGAAAATGGCTTCAGGTTGTTTCAAGTTTCAAAAACAAACTTAACGAAGTTAAGGATTTCACTCATTGTGCTGATTGATTTAATACATTTTAAGGTATTTATTTAAAGTGCGCTCGAGATCCAGTTTGTAGTCCAGGAGCGGAGCGTTTTCATCCTATAATTACGTATCGTTACTCAGTCGACGGATTACCCACAATGCAACTCATGGAGACACACGACAAGTCCATCGAGAAGGAATCCCTTTCTACCAAAGTCTGATGCACAGGAATGCTCATTCGGGAGGTGGCTACTTCCTGACTACTTCCTAACTACTTCCTGACTACATCTTGGCTACTTCCTGACTACTTCCAGGTTACTCCCCGACTACTTCTTGGCTACTTCCTGACTACTTCCTGACTACTTCCTGGTTACTCCCCGACTACTTCCTAACTATTTCCTGGCTACTTCCTGGCTACTCCCTGACTACTTCTTGGCTACTTCCTGGCTACTCCCTGACTACTTCTTGGCCACTTCCTGACTACTTCCTGGTTACTCCCCGACTACTTCCTAACTACTTCCTGGCTACTCCCTGACTACTTCTTGGCTACTTCCTGGCTACTCCCTGACTACTTCTTGGCCACTTCCTGACTACTTCCTGGTTACTCCCCAACTACTTCCTAACTACTTCCTGGCTACTCCCTGACTACTTCTTGGCTACTTCCTGACTACTTCCTGGTTAATCACCAACTACTTCCTGACTACTTCTTGGCTACTCTCTGACTACTTCCTGGTTACTCCCCGACTACTTCCTGACTACTTCTTGGCTACTCTCTGACTACTTCCTGACTACTTATTGGCTACTTCCTAACTACTTCCTGGCTACTCCCTGACTACTTCTTGGCTACTTCCTGACTACTTCCTGGTTAATCACCAACTACTTCCTGACTACTTCTTGGCTACTCTCTGACTACTTCCTGGTTACTCCCCGACTACTTCCTGACTACTTCTTGGCTACTCTCTGACTACTTCCTGACTACTTATTGGCTACTTCCTAACTACTTCCTGGCTACTTCCTGGCTACTCCCTGACTACTTCTTGGCTACTTCCTGACTCCTTCCTGGTTACTCCGCGACTACTTCCTGACTACTTCTTGGCTACTCTCTGACTACTTCCTGTTTTCACATACACCATTCGTGCCAGGTGGGTCTCCCCACTCTCTCTCTTTTTATAGACTCTCTCTCTCTCTCTTTATAGTCTCTCTCTCTCTCTCTCTCTCTGTGTGTGTTAAGCTGTCCCTGGGTTCCTCTCAGCTCTTGTAATCCGTGCACAATGCCCGCGCCGGTAATGGCAGCGCCGCCTGCAATAAAGCAAAGGGGTGTGTGTGTGTGGGGGGGGGGGGGGATATGCCAATGTTCTGCTTCCTCGGGACGACACTGCTGCTGCTGTTGTTGTTGTTTTTTGTCTCTCGTCACAGTGCTGAACGTGAGATATACAGTCGTTACAGTTTGGACGCCATGACGACAGAATGAGGAGAGAGAGAGAGAGAGAGAGAGAGAGAGAGAAATGTTCTGGACGACCCAGCGGGGGCGTCCCTTTAGTGAGAGCGCAGCGTCCGGACGCCATCTCTCATCCACGCCGGCTTTCGGGGTCTAAATGGGGGGGGGGGGGGGGGGGGTTACATCGCCGCATTCTGGAGAGGAATCAAAATGCCACTTCCTCCTCGCGGCTTCATTAAGACGGAGCCGATATCTCGGTACCGGGGCCTCGCCGCCAAACACACGGCCCGGCGTTAATCATCAGAGGCACGTCTGTTAGAGACCAGCTCCACGCAGCGGGCGCCCTCACCCGTCACCGTGAATGTCATCCCCCCATCCCCCCCGACGGGCCCCTCTTTGAGCTTCATCTCCGTCCTCCCTCTGTTCTCCTCGCCGCCGTCCCCACACGTGGTTAAAGGTATGTTGTTTTTTTACTGTTTCAATCTTACACTTTTTTCTTCCCAAGGGAGAACGCACACACATAAAGAAGAGGGGGTGGGGGGGGGTCAGGCTTTCTGCAGCTGGTTTCACTGAGGAAACGTTCAGCATCGCCTCATTCCAGGGCAGATTAGCGAATGCATACAATCCCGGGCTAAGTGCTATTGTGCGCCACAATTTGGCCATTATACTTTGTCTTTTCCCATTTAGAGAACCCCAACCCAATTAAAGTAATACAGCCCTTCCAATACCTGCTCCCAATTAAATCTGGGCGGCATTACCTGCCTTGATGGAGCCGGCTCCTCGACGCTCGCTGGCATTCATTAGGCCTATTCAACGTGACGGAGCTGATGACAACGATTCAAGTTGCTCCACTTCCATCCCTCCCCCTTGCCACTCTCGGCTCTCTTGTTCTCTCGGACGGGTGGGGGGTGGGGGGGGCTCTCACTTTCTTTCTCTCTCTCCTCTCTTTTATTTTTTTTGTCCCTGTCACTCCTCTCAAGACGAGAAATGCCCGCCGCTTACTCCGAGGATTCAGAATTGGCTGGGGAATAGAGGGGAGTGAGGGTCCCCCCCCCCACCCCCACCCCCTCCACCCACTCCCTCTTTTCTCTTTCTTTGACATTTTCTCGCCTGCCCCCTGGTTTTGTTTCTCAGGTAGCTTGGATTTTTTTCGTTTTTTTTCTCAGCTCATTGTGCCTTTTTTCTTCTTTTTTTCTAAAACCCTGCGTCCATGCTGCTCGCTTGGCACCGTCTTAAAGCCCCGGCGCCACAAAGAAAGAGCTTGTCCAGGCCACTGACTCGATTGACAATTTCAGAGTGTTAAAAAAAAAGAGAAAGAAATTCCACAAAAGCCAGCGCTTGGAGTGCTGAAGTGTGTGTGTGTGTGTGGGGGGGGGGGGAGCCGTCAATATGACATGTCTGCTGTCCAGACCCATAACCACCAGGTGTTTGGAGCCTTTCAGGAGAAACCCGTCAGATCCGACTGCTCCGCGGAACCATTCAGTGTCACGTCTCATGAAAAGCTGCCGTTGTAACGAGGCGGGCCGAGGGGGAGGAGCCGGGGAGGCGCACGCCGCCGAAATGAACACGCTCAAAAAGATATGGGAGCGTATTAATATGAAGATTTAAGAAAATCAGGATAGAAATACGGGATAGAAGATGTGCATTCCTATGGGCAGGAGGTCAAACCTTTATGATATATCTTTTGTTATGATGTAACTTATAGAACAGAATGCACATTCAGATGGGTGTGTGAGATGTGGATGAACATGAACATTACACACTTACTGCTAAAGGCTTGCTTTAGATCAATACATATTAAAGTCCAGATTATAGACTTTTTATATTACCAACAACTCAGATAAAAGGACTTGAATTAAATATGTGTTTTCTAGCCCGAGGCCTATTGGCTCCAAAGAAAACACATGTTTAATATAACTATATCACATTCCTCCAATGGCAGAACAAAAGTGACTCTGTAATATAACTGCTGGTCGTGTTTGATCACAACAGTTATTTTGTAATATTTGTCATTAATACATTTGTTTTTGAGAGCTTCACTGTGTTTTTTTTGTCTTTTTGCTCCAGAAATGTGCATCTGTTATGTAAATATGTGCAATAATGTGTCCATGAGAAGATATCTGAGGGGACATCAACACCTCCAAATTAATACAAGCACTTTGCTTATTTGTGGTACGTTCGTCCGGCTGTACAGTAACATGCAGTGGCGGTTCGTCCATAGGGGGCGCTAGGGCGCCGCCCCTCTTAAAATTTGGAGATGAAAAAAAAAGAAGAAGAAGAAAAAAGAAAAAAATCCTGTCAAAAAACATTATATGCCAAATCATTTAAATAGTAAATATACCGTGTTGATGCGCTAAATGTGTGTGGGAGACCGTAAGCCCCTGTCAACAACCACTTAAGTTAATGTGAAAAAATATAATATATCGCCATTATCACGGAGAGAAGCCCTCCCTTTTCGGGCGCTGGTCTAACGTGTGTACGGCATTGATACAACATTTCAGTCGTTTTGGCAATGACCGGCTTCACATTGGCGGATGAAACCGGGAATCTTGGGGCGCACAAATGTGCGCACGCGATTGGATTATTCGGCAGATCAGAGACCCGTATGTTCCCTCAGCCCATTGAGCAGTGTTGCCAGGTCCGCGGTTTTCCTGCGGAATCGGGCCACTTTTGAAGTGTTGCGCGGGTTGAATTTGTTGTCCTTGGTTCGGGTAGACCTATTTTGCATGCAAATTACATGAATATCTTGAAATAAAAATCCATATTTTAAATGAAATAATTTATTCATACCCAAATCCTACCAAACTGACTCCAGATCAGCACGTACACACATTTTATTTATGATAATATACTGTATCTAATTACACAAGGCCATTTTAGGACCTAGGTGAAATAACTGTTGAGGTAAAACTGCTTTTAATGCTGGCAAACTAAACATATGTTGTTACTTTGTAGATATTACAATACATTTGGCAATGATAGCAATGCTGTTGGACTTTAAAAGCAGTGTATATGGTTTGGCACGGGCATATTTTGAGTTCTGATATTGGGCTGGTTTTTGGGCTGGTTGTGTCACACAGACCTGGCAACCCTGCTGCCCAGAGCTCCACGGAGGTACGCGAGCAACATAGCTAGCAGAAGCTTTATGTTAGTATGGCGTCGGCGACTGAAAACTCTGGTATCTCTACACCAAACACCTTTCAATCGACGGTCAGATATTGACAAGAAGAGGCTGAAAGAGTTGGGACCCGAACATCCGGATTTAAAAATTCTGCAGCAAAGCGCTGACCGCGGGAGGACGTACACCTGGAGGTTCTCCTCAAGCCTATATGCTAACCGGAGCTGATTAGCTGAATGCTCCATGAGTAATTCGTTTTTTGTTTCCCCTGTCTGTTTTCCAAAGTCCTGGGACGGAAACTCTCTGGACTACAACGGGGTGAGGGATCTACAGAGCTTCAGACAAGTGTAAAGCACGAATCTTGCCGCAGTTATCTAGCTAAGAGCATGGAGCTAACTCGCTAACTGTTAGCGAGTTAGCTTCATGCAGAGCAGTAGGAGACCGAACTGGCATCGAAAACACAACGAAGAAGTTCTGAAAAACAGACACATTCCCTCCAGAATAATGGAAACAGGCTGGTTACAGACATGATTGACTTTAACCAGAGTTATTGAGAAGTTTGACCACTTTAAAGAGAGGAGGCTACTTTTCTTTACATATAGTGGGTCTACTCTGTCAAACAGTTAGAAATGCACTCCGTCATTTCTTGTTTTCAATGTATTGTATTTTATTTTTGTTTGTTGTTCAACGATATTATTGAGTGTTTGTGAATTTTATTTTAATGAGCTGTTTTTATTTAGCGTTATTTTAAAAAATCTGTTTCCTGCGTTAATTGCTTTCCATCTGTTGCACTTCCTGCTCCTGAGTCCGTCTTTCCGTCACAATGGTTTTAGATTGCCGAGGGTGAGTTGAGTGAAAAACGATTTTGCACTATTTTGGCTATATTCTTCAATAAAAATTAACCGTTTATGTTACATACAGTAATGGAATGTTAATACGATCCCGGCGTCCAGCTGTCGTGTCATTTAGACTGTCAAAATATACGTTTGGTGGCGGTTTCATTGAGCCACTTTCTAGCTCATGTAGTTATTTATTTTGTCCATTAGGGGTCTCTGTTTTCCCCTTGTATACATGTCATGGTTTTTGATGAGAATTGTTATTATTTAGATTTAATGTGGTCCTGTCTTCCATGGACAATGTTTTTTTATTGCTGAGGGAAGTGGAAGTGCAGAGACAAATCAGAAGGCAAATGTGTGTGTTCTGTTGTCTTCTGCAGAATAAATAAGTGCTGGGAAAATCCACCATCTGAGCCGACTTCTTCCATGCCCGTTCCACATCAGTTACATCTGCTCTGAACCTCTTTCATGTGAGGGTGAAACTCTTTTATTTTGCAAACCTCTGAAACCCAACCCAATGTTCCTTAAAGCTGCTCTGAACCTCTCATGCCCAAAGTTACAGTGTGTTGATAGTTGTTGTTGGACCGTGTTGAGCACGCTGTGTTCTTGAAATAAAGCTTTGTTTTTTACAATATTCTACTCAAAACCTCTCTTCTTCTCATTGTTGAGTGATATTTAAACCACGTCGCCCAACTGCGCCCCCCCCCAAAAAAATTTCACCAGCTGCCACTGGTAACATGTAATGTAAAGTAAAACACGCTAACCGAGCCCCGTTTTCCAACAGCCAATCACAGCCAGGCGAGGCCGACCTGTGTGTTCCGACCTCGGTAGCCGCGGCAACCTCGGCGCCGCGCTCCCCTTTGATGTGCCGGAATCAAAACGATGCCGCTCGGGGAACTCAAGGCTGTTGTGTTGTTGTTGTGTTGCTTTCGTTTACTCGTTGTTTACCCACATAAAAAAAAAAAAGAAGGTAAATTGTCCGTGACTTCCGATCCGGGGAGATCTTTAAAGGGAACGCCGCAAGGTCGCTCTTTTTTTTTTCACCGCGATACGCAGCGGCTCCAGAAAAAAATAGCGAGGCATCGGGTCGGCCGGACTCTGAAGACGCGGACGTATGCAACCACTTAGCGAGGGACCGAGAGGAGGAAAGGAAGCCGGATGGGAGAGGGAGATAAAGATGGCTAACCCGGACCACATGGCCAACGGGAGGAGTCACCAGAGGCTCCTTCGAGTCGGTATGCGGCCGAGACGCCGTCTCCGCGTCGTTGCGGCTGAACGTAACGACACGGAGGTCGTCCTCCTCGCCCTCCGCCGCGGCGTTCCGGGCGTTAGCGACGAGCTGGAATTAGCGCTCGGGCCGACCCCGGGCGGCTTTTAATTAGTGTTACACAGACGGTAGAGCAGCGACCCCGTGAAGAAGAAGAAGAAAAAGAGACTAATCAGCCTGAACCCGGTGACATCACTCCTGGACCCGCCGCGCAAAGTCCAAACGCGGGGCGCCGCCGCCGCGGTTTACCGCGGATACAAAGCGCCAATTTATCACTATAAGCAAATGCTAACCTGGGAGCGTTGCCCCCGGCATAATTAATTGGCCCTCTCGCTGTCTGTGAAGTGGCTGGCCTTGTTTAAAAAGACAGGCGGCCCCAGAGACCCCCTCGCTCCGAGGAGCCGCGCCGCGATTGGTTGATCGATAGCCATGGAAACCCACCGCTCGGCACGACCAGGAAGTGGCGGGAGGGGAAGCGGGAAGTCGTCGGGAGGAAGTTTCATTTCTTCTTTTCTTTACATTTTGAATGCTTTTTGAGGAAATCAGCTGATTTCACCGTCTCAGAGACTTCACACACACACACACACACACACACCCACACACACACACACACACACACACACACACACACCCACACCGCTGCCCGCTGAGCAGAGCAATCAGGCCGTGCGTGGGGAGCCACGTTATGGAGTTCCTGGTCACTGCGTCTGGTTTCTTCGCCCAAAAAATACCCCGCCATGAGCACGCCGCGTGAGCAACGCCGCCCCCCCTGTTTTATTTAGTATTTTTACAGAAGGGATGAGGGCTTCTTTCCCTGTGTCCTGCGTACTACCGATAAAACGAGGGAGGGGGGGAGGAGATGCCAAAAAACCCGATGGCTCCTCGGAGTCGCTGGACTGTGACTAAGAAAGTGTGGGTGCATTGTGGGAGCAACTTTCTAGTACATTAGCCAGAGAGCTGGAGATTGAGAGGAATGGGGGGGGGGGGGGAGGACAGAGCTCTCCCCCTCTTCCTCCTCCTCTCTTTATCTGGCCTCTCTCTCTGTCTCTCTCTCTGCGGCCCTATCTCGCCGGGCCCATCCGCGGTGTCCCCTTTCCCCCCCTCCCCCCTCCCTCCGGCTCCTGTACTTGGGGGGGGGGAATAATTAATCGGGCCGACAGGTAAGAGATACGGAGACGTGGCATAAGAGCAGCTTTCAGAGCTTTGTGTGCGCCGGCTCTCCACGCTGAAATGGATCCGCCCGCCACTCAGGGCCCTTTTCACCGCTCGAGGAGGGGAAGGCAGCTGTGAGCGGATCTCACCGGACAGCGAGAGCCCCCCCCCCCCTCCTCTTGAATCCCACATCCTTTATATTCCCCCCTCCTTGTCTCAGAGAAATGAGACTCATGCACGCACGGCTCCGAGCTGGAGGGCTCTTGGACCCCCCCCCCCCCGATCCTCTGACTCACATATTGACGGAGCCTTTTTCCAAATGAATTTTTTTTAAAGCGGACCTGGACGTGACAGAAGGGTTTGTAGAGCGGCGTGTTTTTCCGGAGGGTCATTTCCTGGAGGAAGCTCCGCCTCCTGATCGACAGCGAGGCGTACGAGTCGCTAAACCGGGATCGCGATACAAACTGAAGCCTCGCAGATAATACTGCATCATATAAAGCGGCTTTTTAATGTTGGACGAGGTCCTGATTCTGATCCTCAGACGGCTCCAAAATATAGAAAACATTTTAGAAAAGCTTTGCACAACAAATTCCCGTCTAAAACTTTTGGTGAAATCCTCTGAATTTCAATTTTCGGAAACCGTAAGAACACGTCGCTGTACTGCTGTACAGGTGGAGCGAACACACACACACACACACACACACACACACACACACACACACACACACACGCGCCTCTCTTCTCCGAGCTGCAGCACGTCAGACTCCTGCAAAGGGGAGCGCTTCACAGCGGTGACACCCTGGAAATAGACTGTGAACTTAAACTCTTAGATAGTGAAAATGAAGCGAGTGATATATTATTTATAACTTAGAGGCGAGCGCTGCTCCTCGCGCTGCTCGCTCCCTAAATGCTGGAAAGAACAGGCGGTGTGTTTGAGGAGTCGAGTGTTTTAGGACATTTAGGCGTCAGGATATCACTCAGGACGACTCCGAGGAAATCCACACGGCCTTTTCTCCTCATCTCCTAAAACGAAGTGAAACATCCCGACACGTCTAAGTGTCTCTAATATGACTGATATGTCAAGAGTAGTTTGCACGTGATTCCTTTCCTCCCTCCTTCCTCCCTTCCTTTCCAAAGGTCAGCGGTGTGAGAGTACAGGCGTGTCGGTCACACATCAAACACACGCCACTGTCCTCCCTGCAGAGACACAGCGGGACACAGAGAAGGCCAAAGGAAGGAGGCAGGAGGAAGGAGGAAGGAGGCAGGAGGCAGGAGGAAGGAGGAAGGAGGCAGGAGGAAGGAGTAAGGAGGAAGGAGGCAGGAGGAAGGAGGAAGGAGGCAGGAGGA
>NC_079401.1:2052505-2072505 GCF_029220125.1 Pseudoliparis swirei
ATTTTGTTAACCCCGCTCGCAATTAACCCCACGCTGCGAGCCGGTGGAGGGCCGCCGACAGTACGCCGGGGCCCAGCCCCGTGTGAATCACCGCATTGTGTCAGCTGTCCTGTGAAGAAAGGAGTGGGGGGGGGGGGGCCCGAGGCACAGAGAAAGGGAGAAAGAGTGCTGCTTTTTGGGGGTCCACCATTCTTAGCGGGGGTACCCCCAGGGGCGATGACAGCAGTGGAGGGTGGAGGGTTTGTTTCTGTGTGTGTGTGAGGGGGGGGGGTCCATCCTGACAGGTTCTTTTGTAAGGGGGGGTTCGGGTTGGAGGGTGCGAGTCGGTGAGGGCCAGTTTTGTGTCGGCGGCGTGAGTCGCCACCGGCGGGGGGGGGGGGGGGGGCATTGTGCCCCCGCCGCCATTCTGCCACCGCTCAATGGGCGGATTAAAGAATACGCCTGAGTCTTAATCTTTGAACTGCACACACACACACACACACGCACACAGCTGAATTGAGTCTGTCGGGGTCGGGTCCCACGCAGCTTGTGTGTGTGTGTGTGTGTGTGTGTGGCTAAACGCGAACATCGCCGGTTACACCGCGATCCATTGGTCTCATTTGTGATGATGTCACCGGCTCGCTGTACAGCCTCCATCCAGAGCCTCCGTAATGCTTATTACCCTCCCTGGGGGGGGAACCTCGGTCTCTCTGCGGTTCTCCAAGTTCACCAACTCCTACAAATGAGCGCGGACAACAAGCCAAAGGGCCTTTTATTGCAAATCTAATTCATTTCTCTAGACGCCTGTGAACTGTGCCGTTGACATTAGTCATGACCCCCGAGGCGCCGGGAAGATGATCTCGGTTAATAAATGATCCCTAACAAGGAGCTCCCTCTCTCTCTCCCTCTCTCTCTCTCCCTCCCTCTCTCTCTCTCTCTCTCTCCCTCTCTCTCTCTCTCTCCCTCTCTCTCTCTCTCTCTCTCCCTCTCCCATTGTGTTAATGGGCAGCTGTTAACGCCATGCAGCTACAGTACAGAACAACACGGCTAACACCGAGACTCTGGCTCCACTTCCCCGTCGGTCCTTCTGCTTTCATTTGGCTGCTGGGTACCCCCCCCCCCTCACACACACACTTTCCTCCCCATCCCCCCACGTTCCTCCCCGCGTCGTCGTCACCCTGCATTATGCAGTGGCATCATTAGAGCCTTGATTTTTCAGACGCTTCCGGCGCCGTTTTTTCCCCTGAATTCTCTGGCGCTTCCGGGTGGCGCCGCCGCCGCCGCCGCCACGGACCGGAGCCTAAATGAGCCGTCGGGAACAGATGTGAATGACAGCAGCGCTGAGAGAAGAGACTGAAAGAGAGAGAGGTATAATCGGGGAGGGCGGGCGGGCGGCGGGGGGGAGGCGGCTAATCATCTGGAAGCGACTGTGACCCCCCAGCCGGCCTCGGCCATCATTGACACTAAACAATGAGGCCGCCGCTCTGAGGGTCACACAGCAACGCAGGCCATAATATGCGGAGCGAGGCGAGGCGGGGTCACGTCGAGGACACACAAAGAAGAAGGTCACCGGCGGCAATTTACATAATTTCAAAATAAAACCTTGTTTTTTTTATTTATTTGCGCAATAATCGCGAGATCCGTTTTCCTCCATCTCCGGAACGCCGACGTCACATTTTCAACAACAAAAAAAAAGAAACTTCAAATCGTGGAGCACATAATACGATATTCCCGTTTCTTTCCCCCCCGACTCGCGCGTTCCAATTTATCGAAGTAACCGAGCAGAAAATGCACTGACAGCTGTAGCACTTTATTGCGAATTAGTGAATACATCCTACACCCCGCGAGAAAGAAGGGAAAAAAAGCCAAGCGCACATTGTATTTCCTGTAATTGCCGGCGCCGGGAGAACGGCGGGGCAACGGCGAGTCGAGCAATTACGAGCTAAAGATGACAGGCTATACTTTCAGCCTCAGATCCGCTGGAAGTTGGGAGAAGAGAGCAGGTGTTAAACGACATGCAAATACCTTCTGGTCAGAGCCGCCGGTCACCGGCGTTGTCGTCGGCATTGTGCTTTTTTTTCTTTTCTCAACAGAAGCCCCGCCTCCTTCGCTGCTGTGTAATTAGATCTTTTCAATTCCCATCGACAGCCAATCAGATTAAGAGGTAATAAGTCTCCAGGAGCTGCAGTGGCCAGATGATCTGCATGCAAGGGGGAGGGGCCTAACGGACACGTTTTAAACAGGGACAATAACTGTGGAGAGAAGGGACAACTAAATAACAAACTCCTTTACTAATGATGTTCTTGTGAGGATTCTGATCTCAGGAAAAAGGTGTGCGGCTCACCTGGGCCTCTTCTTCCTGGGGAGTCAGACACCTGAGAGCAGCTAATGAGGTACGCTCGGCTTTCTTCTTCTAAAAGCACGATGGTAGAAATGTAATATCATCTTAAATCATAACTTTATCAGTGAGAAGCGTTAATGTGGAGGAATTGCGTAAGAACTGCGTGTTTTTTTTAAACTGGAGGGGGGGGGGGGGGGGTCTGTGTTCCTAGGTCTACTCTCCCGACGCATGTTCTTATGAAACACGTATGTGCGTGTTCCTCTCATACGTTGATGTTTTTCTCTCCGGTTCTCCTCCTCAAAGTTCACCACATTGATGCGTTTAACTTTGTGAAAAGTTCCTTCTGATGTGGAAAGTTCTGAAAGACGACGGCGGGACCGGACCGCCTCCTCTGATGGTTCCCACCGGCCCGGCTCCTTCTCTTTTGTTTTCGAGACTCCGGGGTCTCTGGCCCGATCTGACCCCCCGACACGCAGGTGTACCGAGGCCTTCATCTGGGGTATTAGCCCCTCCCCCTCCTCCCTCGATGCTCCTCCATGTGGTCTCACAGCTGTGAATGGACTTTGTGGAGCTGATGCAGGGGGGGGGGCGTGCAGGTGAACTGCCGGAGGGCTCTCGCACAGAGGGTTGAAGTCGAGTGAGAGTGACTTGTTGAGGGTCGCTCAGGTGCGTGACATCTGTACGGAGATGCGTTCCAGCTTGAGCTGTTTCTTCGACTTCGACTCTCAAACGGAGGAGAAGAAAACAGCCGACGGGCTTTCGCACGAAAAAAACACACCACATACGAGCCTCATGAACCCATTTGCAGTCTGGATCCCCCACATGGTGACCGGTACTCTCTCAGAGCGGCAATGTAAACACTCGTCTTCCATCATCTTCGGTGCTCTCCTTCTTTTGGGGCATTTCAATTTGCAACGGCGCCGCCCCCGTTTAGAAAAAAAATTAAAAAGCCGGCGCTCGTTTGTTGCCGTTGTTCCTCCGGCGGATGACTTGATGACGTGGCGTCGCTCGTTCGCCGCCGGCTGATTACGAGGTCAAGTGTGCGAGCGAGTGACGCATACGGGAGAGACGGGAGATGCCAGACGTTGTTTTCCTCTCTTTTCTGGATTGCAGTCGAGGAGGAGGAGCTAACTCCCTCTGACAAGCGGCTGAGTGGCAGTCAGAGTTTAAAGAGAGGATCGTCACACAGACTCAGTTTGTTGTAGAGGCAAAATACGGCTTAATAATATTTATTTTTTTCTTCAAAAGTTGTAAAATGCTGTATTTGGATATATTGAACATCATGAGTTACATAGAAATGCAAATATATGGTTTGTTACATGAGAAAATTAGTTTGTTTTTGTACTAAAACTTGTCTAACTTTGTTCTGCTTCACTTTTATCAAAGTAAAACTTTGCAGGGAGAATGTTAACATATTTTAATATGATGTGTGAGAGTTTTAAACCTTTCAACTGCCTCATTTTAAACATATAATCATCCTGGATGTGCTTTTCTTTAAATCCGGACCCAACGTTTTTCCATTTTTTCTGTGTGCCATCTTTATTTACTCTTACCCAATAATATGTATACTGATCTCTCCACATCTGAACAAAATAAAAAAATGCTTAAAAAGGTAAAAATGATGAAAGTAGCCCTAGTGGTTGCAGATACAGCCTCTTTATGCCATTTTTGGAACAGAGGCCTAAAAAAAGCCTGGTGCTTAAAAGGTTAAGGGGATGGAAAAGTCAAGGTCACATGACAGAGGTCGCTGAGCTACAATCTGTGACGGGAAGATGAAGAAGTGTGTGTGTGGCCCCGAGAAAACCTCAAACAAATGTGATTGTCTCTTTTTTCTGTCTGGTTTTCACAGGTTGAGACCAGAACCAACATCTGGTTGGAAGAAGGTCGAACCCCCGACCCCGAAGCTTTCATTGCCCCCCCCCCCCCCCCCACACAATTGTCCCGCGCCCTCTTTGTTTAATTACCGACGTGAAGAATCTTCACTTCCTCCAGACGGGGAGGACCAGACCTCTTCTGCACGTCTCCGTCCTCTCGGGGGGACGACTGTCAAAGAACCCGTTATGTATGATCACAAAGTCAGACAGCAAGTCTTCAAAAGCGACGCCTGTGATGGGCTCAAGAAAGAGCTGACAAGAGAGTGTCTCCCCCCCCCTCATTGGATGAGCCACTTTGAAAACTTAGCCGATCCACCTTTTACCATCCTGTGGGGATGAATCAACCTCCCTCCTCTATCGCTGCCTGGCACCTCCCATTAAAACAGCTTTAATTACTCAGAGATGACTCCTCCCCCCCCCCCCCCCATCTCTCTCACTCCACAGGGGAGCACTTCTTGTCTCCTCTCCATTAGGATGGAGAGAGTGAGGGGAGAGCAGCCTTCTTCTTCTTCTTGTGTTTTTTTTTCTCACTGCGATGTGATCTTTTGGGTTTCTTCTTCTTCTTCACGTGTCTTCTTTTCTTTACGTGTCTTCTTCTTCTTCATGTCTTCTTCTTCACGCGTCTTTTTCTTCTTCTTCTTCTCTATGTGTTTTTTCTTCTTCATGCGTCTTCTTCTTCTTTTTCTTCTTCTTCTTCTTCTTCTTCTTCCGCACAGACATGACAAATTGTTGATGCGGGAAGCAAAATAAAAATGATTCATGTGTTTGAGCGTTCTTGAAAAAGCTTTGAACAAATTCGGACAAAAAACTTTTGCCCGATGTTTCAGAACGACGTCGACTTGGGAAACGATGACGAGCGCCTCTTCCTCTTCCTCACCTTCCTCTGACCCAGACGGCGGCACACGACTCCATTTTCTTTGTAGAAATGAGGCGATAACGTCTCCTTTGTTTCCAACTCAACCCACTTCCATGACACACACACACACACACACACAATCAACTGTTATCAGTTAATTCCAGCGAGGGATGCTTGATTTATGTCTCTGTGGATAATAAAGTACAGTATTGGTAACACGTGTAAAGCGCTCCCCGAGCGCCAACCTCTGTCTGCTTGATTAATGCAGATTTAATTAAGCGGCGTGCTAATTAAGCAATACATAATGACGAGGTATGCATTTATGCAAAGATAATAGCACATAGCTCGGGTGAGGCGATACACGGGAGAAGTTGCCCAATCAGATCGTTTCTTTGGACAACAATGGAGTGAGATGAAAAGCATCCGGCGGACATGTTTGACCATTGTTCCGCGGGGCGTCACACGCGTGATAATCATCATGTGATAATTATTAGGAGAGTAATCACCCGGCTATCATGCAGCATGAAGGAGGTGAGGGGGGGGGGGGGGGGGGCATTTCAGGGCCGATGGAAATTTGACAAACTTATCTGCAACTTTCACTCAAACTCTTAAAGCTGCAGTACCGAATTCAGAAAGTAAGACACGCCTCTCGATAGCAGGGGAGACATTTACACATTTTTATTGGGCAGTTTTTGACCCACTGACTGAAATCCAGGAGCACTTAAAAATAAATTGGAGGCGTTTTTTTTTTTTACTTGTGAAATAATATTTATCCTTTGTTCAAAAATAAATAATATACTTATTCAGGCTTACAGTATACTTACTGTAAGCCAGTAGTCTACAGATTAAAAGTGTTTTCTTAGATTTTTTTAACAAAAAACAAACAGAAAAAATAAAGACGATCGTATTAAATGTTTTTTTTTCCTTTTTTCTTTGTGGTTATTTATTGTTGTCACATTTTTTAAACAACAATAAACAATTCTAACTTATTTCTTTCTTTTTTTATCATACAACATTATATTTATTGATTTTTTTGTTGGTGTATCTACCTGTACAAGGCAATACAGACAGAACACACACAACATATAACTAAATAAACTCTATTAAACTCTTGTTCTTCAGGGTGCTGCCCCTCTCGTGATATCAGGGCAACATTATATATTATAGGGTCAGCTTTGACCTTCGCCCCGGTGAGTTTCCGCCGCTGCTCGATACTGAGACACGCCGTCGTTAATCAGATCGCACCCTCCTGTCCCCAGCAGGCACATAAATAAAAAACACCAATGTCAGCGAGTTGGCTGCTCGCCAACTTCCACACGCCACTTTTCTGATCCTCCGGTCACTTGCTGCATAATACCCCCCCCCCCCACGTAGGGACTCCTGATACGTGTATAAGACGAGCGCCTCATTCTCTCTGATTAATGCTCCCGGCTCCGAGCCGCCTGGCGTCCAGACAGCGCCGGCAAATAAATCCATCAATCAGGAGAGGGATTGGTTCTAATCCCCGAGCCGTCAGCCGAGGTGCAACCTCAACACTTTGTCACGGCGCCGGCTGTAAACACACACTTAGCGTACGGCGAACAACAACACGGCACTTTGAGGAGCTTCCATTCTTCAGCCTGTCCCCACGGTGGAACCCTTTAGTGGAACCCTTTAGTAGAACCCTCTCTCTCTCTGCCGACGGGCCGGATAACGATCCAGAGTAGAACCCCTTTTCCATTCCTTGTAGAGTCTCGTATAAAAGAGGTATTCGTCTCAAGGTTCTGCAAAGACGCCAACACCTAGAACCGTCTGTGAAAAGGCTTTGTGGTTCTACGAAGAACCGTCACTTTTCGTTTAGGTTCTTTGAAGAACTCTTTATGGAAATGGTTCTTTAGAGAACCCTGGTGTGAAAAGTTGTTGAGGAACCAGAAATGGTGCCTTGAAGAACCATTTGTTGAAGGTTCTTTGAGACGCCTGTATAGGTTCTTTGAAGAACTCTTTAAGGAAATGGTTCTTTAAAGAACCCTGGTGTGAAAGGTTCTTTGTGGAACTATAAATGGTGCCTTAAAGAAAAAAAAATTAAGGTTCTTTGAGACGCCTTTATAGGTTCTTTGAAGAACTCTTTAAGAAAATGGTTCCTTAGAGAACCCTGGTTTTAAAGGTTCTTTGAGGAACTAGAAATGGTTCCTTAAAGAACCATGTTTTAAGGTTCTTTGAGACACCTTTAAAGGTTCTTTGAAGAACTCTTTAAGGAAATGGTTCTTTAAAGAACCCTGGTTTGGAAGGTTCTTGAGGAACCAGAAATGGTTCTTCTACGTCATCACTCTGAAGAACCCTTTTTGGTCCCAGGTGGCCCCTCCATGGTTCTGTGTGCACCTGGGCCTCTCTGGTTCTGGATGACCTATAGGGGACTCTTAATGTGACGCAACACTTCCTAAACATCTGTCCGGTGTTTCCCACTAGAACCTAAATCACGTGAGATTAATTGGAGTGAAAAACATATTTCCCTGATTCTCCGGCGGCGACAAGACGGACGTCTCCCTCGGCCCGCGGCGCCGGGCTCGATTTAACCCAGAAGAGATGAGCTCAGGCACATCGCGCGGCGCTAAGTAGAGACATCAATCGGCCTCCAGGAGCTCCAGCGGGTCCGTCGGCGCCGGCGGAACGGGCCCCCGGCCGCCCGCCACCATCTGTGACTCCAAACAAGAGACCGGCGTCGCGTTGAGACGCCGCCGAGGGAACAGGAAGCGCTTCTTACCCGTAATCTGCTCGCGGGGCTCGGCCATGACGCGAACACGGGGGCCGCCTCGGTAAACTGACAACGGACGGATAATTAAACACTCGATTCAATTAAGGCGGCGCCGCCTCGTTTTCCACCGACGCAGACAGGAAGCTCGGGGTTGACATCCTGTGTTACGCAACACGTCCCTCCGGCGCCACCAGGGAAGGTCATTCTTGTTTTCTCCTCCTCCCGAGAACGCAAACGAGTCTTCGTCATCGGGCGAAGTGAGTAACTCTAAAGGGAGACCGAATAAGACGTCGCACGGCGATTATCTTTAATCGCTAACCGGCCTCCAGCGGCGCCGCCGCGTTACCCGGCACCTTCGTTCCTGATCAAAATATCCATCACACACACACACACACACACACACACACAATACCGGAGCGGCGAGAAGAAGCGGCGGGCGCCGACGGCCGACGGCCTCGTTACCGGCGAACTGGAAATTGCTTCTTTCGGATTTTTTTGTTTTGTTTGCTCGGGCAAGTCCAATAAACTCCCGGCTCGACGCTTGTTTGCACAGATGTAGAAGCTTAATAAACATGAGCTGTGATCTGAATTATTGAACCGACGGTGGGATTAGGAGCACTTGACGGATGATGGGGAGAGGGGGGGGGGGGATATCGGCACCCGGGTATCACCTGAGGAGTCCTCTGATTGGACGGAGGGGGGGCGGGTTCTACTTCTTCTTCTCATTCAACAACCAGAGAACTTACACGTGTGTCGACGCGTCATGCATTCATTCATTCTTCTCCATCGGATGGAAGAGCGCCAGACGAGGCTCATGTTTATTTAAACACGCTTCCATTCTTTTTGTTAAGGGTTTAACGCCCCAGATAGGATCCCGGCCCTCTCATCACCGCTCTCCATATTACACTTGAACAAAATGCACAAGACAAAGTCGCCGTTTTCCATTCCACCAGAAGCTGCTTGTCCTTTCCTTTCAAAGCCCCCCCCCACACACACACACACACACACACACACACACTCCCCAGCTTCCCAGGCAGGAGTGCAGTGGGAATATCTACAAGAAGAATGCAAGAATAGAATTTTTCATTTTTTTTTCTTCCTCAAGATGTTCAAAAGGCATCGCGGAGGATTCCGGAGAATCAAAAAGACTCCGGCGGTCTTTGATCACCTTCATCTCAACTCGACGCAACAACAACAAAAAACACAAAAAAACCCTCGACTGCGCCGCCGGCTCTCGGCTTCTCGCCGCGCGAGCGAGGCGGGAGCTTATCGATGAAAGAGGGCCGCCGTCACGCCGCGGCGTTGTGACCGTTGAGCAGAACGCCGGCAATTACCACGGCGAGAGGGAGGAGGACGGAGGAGGACGGAGGAGTGACGGCGCCTGATCCTGAACGCCGCCTCTTTAAACACAGGCGTAATCAACGGGAAACGCCGATACGGGCGTGGACATCACCGACATGTTTGCCGTGGGTAAACCCGGCGGCTTCGTCCCCATCGCCCCGTCACAGGGTGTTAAAAGCAAAGTTTACTGCCTGTTTGCCGTCTCAGTACAGCGTGTGTGTGTGTGTGTGTGTGTGTGTGTGTGTGTGTGTGTGTGTGTGTGTGTGTGTGTGTGTGTGTATTTGCATGCATTAGCATCCCACTGTTGACTCCAGAAGTTGCTGCGAAGCGGCCGCTTCTCCTCGGGGGAGAGCGCCGCTTGGCAAACACCTCGGAGTAAACAAGACAACCGGTGACAATATGCTAATGAGCCGGCTCGTTATATTCCCTCTGCCGACGAGCTCCGCCTCGCCTCAGATCTCCCGACGTCTCCATCACGCATTTCGGGATCCACGCTTGCTCCGCCCCCTCCTCGAGATTAATCTCTCATCAGGCGTTCTTTAAAAAGTGGCTTTCACGGACGTCCGACTCGACTTTTAACGAACCAATGGGAGCGAGGCGGCAATTAGGTTTCACTCTTAATTGAATCGGGCGATGGATTGGATTTATTAACTCCACGCATATTTACCGTGTCGCCCGTGGCCGACGCTCAATACTCTCTATGGATTCCTCCTCCTACACGGTGAGGGTCCAAGTTAATAACAGCGTTCCAGAAGCTCCTGAGAGAGGGTGGGGGGGGGGGGGGCACCAACATTTGAGTCGATAGTTTTGGTATTAATTTCCAGAGATGCATCGTTTCATGAAGTCTTGCAACGCTTTATTTTGACGATAAAACTGACTGATTTCCAAAATAAAAATAGTTTTCTCCTCTTTAACGTTGTCCGATTGTCGGCGTGAAGCAAAGAGTCGGAATCAACCGGGATTTTAGGAGCCTAGAGGTGACGCTCTGCATATTTTCCAGCCCCCCCCCCCCCCCCCCCACACACACACCTCGTAACTCATCAGCGTCCGAGGGGGTAATGTGTTCCCGTTGCAGACGAGCGGTCCGCGTGTCTCTCTGCCACCGAGGCCCGCGGTGCCTTTCACGGTTCGGGACCCTCTAATTTCGACGGGAAGTTGCACATATTTCACGGCGCGGCCGATGATGGACCGCGGCTCTTCCTCCGGGGCGTCGCGGGGCGTTACAGCAGAAGGTTCTGGATCATTTGCTCCGGCCGCTAGCTGACACACACAGAGATTAAAAAACATACGCTGGGCGTCGGAAACGACCCTAAGTGATCTCGCCTTGGAGGAGGCGGCACGCGGCACGCCGACGAGGCCCCAACCCGTCGTTAGTGCGTATCGGTTGCACCGCGGCGTCCCCCAGGTGAGGAAGAGGAGGGGCCTCCGGTGGTATCCCAGCTGGTCGGGTTGCCCCTCCTCGGGGCCGTAATAATGCGAGAGGCTCTAATCAATACTCCTCCAGAAGAAAAGCTCACGAAGCTCCACCCCCCCCCCCCCCCCCCTTCCCCGCTAGTTATGAATCAGCATCCTCTTCCTCCAGAGGACCGACGCAACCAACACACACACACACACGCACACCCTGACCTCTGACCCCTGACATTTGGCCCGTGACCAGTCTGTCTGATGGCCTATTGATTACGTCTGGCCCGGGCGACGGCTGCTCTCGTAATTACTTTGCGTTTTGGATTCCACGTTAACGCCAATTTTCTTGGGGGGGCGCCCTAATATGGCACGAGAGCGTCCGCAGACGGAGTTCTCGCAGCTGGATTGAAAAAATAATTGGTTTTAACCCCGTAGATATTTCAGATTAGAAGGAGAGGCCGAAGAGAAAGGTGGCGAAGGTAATCGGGCGTATTTTCTCTGAGGGATTCGAGGCGTGTCGGTGGAGGAGGCCTCCTACTGGCCTACTTCCTGGCCTCATTGCCTGGGTAACCATGAGGAAACGAGGGGGCGACCTCGCTCTGTTGTGTGTGTGTGTGTGTGTGTGGGGGGGGGGGGGGCGGTCCACTCTCCATTTTCATATGAAATGGATTTGTGTGTCTCTCAAGACAACGTTGAATATTCGCGTGACTCGGAGCGTGGACCGGACGTCCCTCGCCTCGGCAACGAAAGACGAGGCTCGTTGTCGCCCGCCGCCGACGCGGCGAAAACATCTCGACATCGCCTCGGCAAATTGAGTTTGTCGTGCGTACAAGTGCCTGCCAGATTTAATATTGAACGGATGATCCAAAAAATGGATTTTTGATCCCAGTGAAAATGAGGGGAGACGTCTGTAACAACAACAACCACACAAAAAATGTGAAGGAGTTAAAAAAGAAAAAGGGGAAAGAAAATCCATATCCCTCTCAAGCTCAAAGCCTGCTCCCGGGTTCAGAATATATTATCCTCCCCCCTCGTCGGTCTCATCCCCCTTTTTTTACGAGTTGTTTTCATGTAAAGAAAAAGCTATAGGCTTGACCTCTGCGACCTCTGCGTCCGCTCGCCGTTGGCCAAGTTTTCCATGCCCGGTCCTCGGGGGAGGGGTCCAAGTCAAACCCCATCAATATTTCAACACTATTCCTCGCTCCCTAGCCCTCGTTTCCTAACTCACTTCCCTCCGCTCGACGCCAGCTCGTCACGCGTTACATTTAACTCCGTCCCAACGAGAACACGCTGCGCGTTCGACGGTTCCTCGCCGTCGCGCCGCCATCGCTCCCAGGATTTATGGACGGCGATCGATATTTAAGTCGAAATGGGAATTTCTGCTGAGAAGAGGAAGAAAAACAAAAGAGAAAGACGTAAGCTTGAGCTTAAAACTGATTCCATGAGAGAAGAATCCCCCCCGAACTAAAACATAAAGAAATATTGAAGTCTTTAGAGATACATCTGGACATCTGGAGCCAGGCCAAGGAAAACGACTTCATTACGAAGGGCTTATCACTGGATATACGTGGAACTTATTAATACGTATTAACATGTAAATATTGTTTCATGCGAGTCCAAAATGAAGCGTTCCACCTGCAGCGCTCCTCTCCCCATGCGTATCATATAAAGTGATGATATTTGCTCATATAAAAACAAGTGCTGTTCAAAATATGGTATTTTTTCGATCAGGACTCTTAAATTCTTTGAAGTGATACAACAATAAAACGCTCTGAGGAGGGAAAAACAACAGTTGGTGGCTTAAGAGTTTTAATTGTTGCTTTAAACAAAGGGAGAGAGGCGGTGGAAGAGGATCAGTGTGACAAACAGTCCCAGCGGCGCCGCTATCGTACACAATAATACTCCAACGCCAACAAAGGAGAGCGCAGAAACAGAGCTGGAGGACTTCCAGGAATCCATTTTAACGTCGGCTGCTGCGGCGGAATCAAAAGATGTCGGCGCGTCGAGAACGGGATTGAAATGAGATCCCGGGCCGCCTCGTACTCACGTTTAAAAAACGGGATGATGGACGGCGAGCGGACGAATTGTCACGCTCGTTATTTTGTTGTTGTTTGCGATGTATTTGCGGTCATGCTTTTATTTTGAAAAAAGACGTGAGAGAGAAAGGAGGGAAATGATGAAGAGAGACACAGGAGATGATGTCGTATCAAATATGATTGAGTGTCAAATAGTGCATGGGCCTCTTACCCAGCTAAGCCCCGCCCACTTCATACCAAGCAGTGAGAAAAGAGTCAAAAAAATAAAAGAAATACCGAAAAATCTCATATACATTTTTTTTTTTTTTTACTCCTAAACATGGCAGAACATCGTGTTTGGAGGATTTGCGAGCGATCGCCGGCTCGGAGCGTCGTTCTTGAAGACGAAGATCCCCCGCACAATGAGGCCCCCCCCCCCGGATGAAAAATGGACGCCGCCTGGCAGTAATCACCCCGGGGGGGCCGTAAAAGAGAAGCCCCCCCCCCCTCCCACACACACACACACCTCCTCCCTAAACACCGCTCAGCGGCGCCCCGGTGATGGAGTGCCGGTGGAGGAGAAAGCCAAGTGTCCGTTTTAGAGATGATCAACGGCGCCCTGGTTCTCTCTCTGGCTCCTCAACAACCTGACACACACACACACACACACACACACACACACACACACACACACACACACACACACACACACACACACACACACACACACACACACACACACACACACACACACACACACACACACACACACACACACACACACACATGCACACACACACACACACACACACACACACACACACACACACACACACACACACACACACACACACACACACACACACACACACACACACACACACACACACACACACACACACACACTTAATATCTGGACGAGCCGCTGTAGATGCCGTGTGTTTGCGGATGGATCGAAAGCAATTACCGTGGAGCGTGGCCGTCGTGAGCGGCGCCTAGCGGCCGCCTCGCTATGTGTTTTTCCGTGTGAGCGCAATTTAACCGGCGGATCGATGGCTAAGAGGCGGTTAGCGGCGTCGTGAACGCCACGCCGACGCCCTCCGACGGCGTCACACACACACACACACACACGGGTCCGCCGAGCGCCAAAAAACCACGCCGCCGCGGTGAAAGTGTTCCCGTTATCGACGCGCTCTGACCCGCCGGGATACGTCAATTCTCATTTGGAAAGGTGGCGCGGCCAGCGGGGGGGGGGGGGGGGTCAGAGGTCAGGGATTGGCCCAAGGTCAAGGTGACAGCGGGGTCTCTGTGCAGGGAGGCCGGATCAATACCACCAGAGAGTCCGTCTGATCCATCACCCCCCCTCCTCCTCCTCCTCCTCCTCCTCCTCTTTCTCCTCCTCTCACTGACTATAATATCTCCTCTTCCTCTTTGTCAGTGACTATATCTTCTCTTCTTCCTCCTCTTCTCACTGACTATAACATCTCCTCTTCTTCCTCTTCCTCCTCTTCCTCACTGACTATAATATCTTCTCTTCCTCCTCTTCCTCACTGACTATAATATCTTCTCTTCCTCCTCCTCCTCACTGACTATAATATCTCCTCTTCCTCACTGACTATAATATCTCCTCTTCCTCCTCACTGACTATAATATCTCCTCTTCCTCCTCCTCCTCACTGACTATAATATCTCCTCTTCCTCCTCCTCCTCCTCTTCCTCACTGACTATAATATCTCCCGTTTCCACTTCCTCTTCCCTCATCCTCTTCTCTCTCTTGGTGGATTCATTTTAATCGCTCGTCGCCTCGCTTCGTCTTCTCCGTCTCTTATGAAGGAGCGGTTCTCATCTTGATACTGACCCCGGCTCCCCCCCCCCCCCCCCCCCCCGCTGCAGCAACGGACAGGCGGAGATAAGTCGGGCCTCCATATTGTTTGAACAGCGTTTTATTAAGCCGAGCGGCCTCTTTAATATTTACATTGGGGCGTCGGAGGCTTCGGAGACGCTTTAGGCAATTACACACATGACCAGGCCGATAGCCGCGGAAACAGCCGGAAGAGCCTTTATCACGCCGCCAGGAGAGTATTGCCAATTCCGCGGCCTCGGCCGTTGATGTCGTTTGCGTTTCAATTTTAAAAAAGGGGCCGCAAAACCGGCCTTTTATTCAAAGTCAGCGCCGTGAGGAGGATCCGCGGGACGCTGCCAGAATCGCCTATTCTGTGTCTATTGCAACAACGGCGGCGCGTCACCCGCCGTGTGCGTGGACTCTGAATGCGGCGTGTTCACGGGTGAGCGGGGAACTTTTCACGACCTTATATCGTGCGAGCTTTTATTATCTTAAAACCCGCATACGAGCCAATTTTACAGCGTCTGGACTCCACTTACTACAACTGTAAATTATATTTAATGCGGCGCGGCGGCGGCGGCCCTTTTTTTCTTTGATTGCGGCCGAACGACGGACTTCATGAAAAGCAAAACACTTCACTTCCCCGAACGCACGTTTTCACACCCACCTCCTCAGATTCAAATCACACCGGGCCGTGTAGGTGTGCGCTCAATCTCAGCATTGTTAGCGGCGGCTGTGCCGAAAATGACCCCCCCCCCCGGATTTTACCGGGAGATTTAAAAAAGCCTCGGCCCAGAAACAAACAGATAAACAAAAGCAACAACAGAGAGGGGGGGGGGGGTTGTGGCAATCAGGGGATTCTAATAAGGTGTGTGAGGTTGAGCACGGGAGCGAGCTTCGCTTTGAAGTGCTCCCAGCCATATCTGTGTGTGTGTGTGTGTGTGTGTGTGTGTGTGTGTGTGTGTGTGTGCGCCCCCCCCCCCCCCCCCCAGGCAGAGCAGCGAGCGCGTTCGCTCGGAGGATCAGAGGTGGCTTTGATAATCACTCCGTACTCCTAAAACAAATGCAATTACTAAGTTAATTGTGTTCAGAGTGGAGGGAGAAGTCAGCAATCATGACTGTGCTGACGGTGCAGCGGGCGTGGAGAATAATGGATGCACGCGGGGCAAATACCGGGGGGTGGGGGCGGCGGTGGAGGGGTGGTGATTGCAGAAGGGATTTTAAATGGGGGGTGGAGGAGCGAGGGGAGGGGGTGGAGGAGCGCGGGCGTGAAGTGGCGCTGAGGGATGTGCCCGGCGAGCGGCAACCCGGCTTGACCCGCCATCTATCAGAGGATAAGCAGCGGGTCACCTGGCCGAGGCCGGCTGCTCGGTATGGGGGGGGGGGGGGGGGGGGCAGGGCGCTCGCCATGCACACACACACACACACACACCGCCACGTCCACTCCATCACGATGAATTATTGGTCAGAGGGATGATCAATTTGAATCGGCTGCATCCTGAGCCATGGTCAGAGGGTGTGTGTGTGTGTGTGTGTGTGTGTGCGTGTGTGTTGGAGGAGGTCAGGAAGTTGTGTGTTTTGTAAATCCAGGGTTCTCTTCCTTTTGCTTTCCTCTCTTTTCACTCTATTTTTAATTTTTGTGCTCACTCCAGAGATGGGGGAGGGAAGGATGGAGGGAGGGAGGGAGGGAGGGAAGGAGGGAGGGAGGGGTGACAACAGATGTGCTCCCTCCTTCCGAGCGCTGCTTGTTTGATGGTGACAGTGGAGCGTAGCGTGTAGCCTGAGGTGCTAACAGCAAATATTACAATACCACAAGATGCTCCCTGCAAACACCATTTCTTGCTCTCTGCCAGTCGATTCCTTCTTCTTCTTCTTCTTCTTCTGTTACCCTGTGGTGCTGATGGAGGGAAACGCACTGTGTGTATAACACACACACACACACACACATATATATATATATGTGTGTGTGTGTACGGTATTTAAAAAACATATATGACTCAAATGTGACAAATCTCTCCTCCCTGTGACCCTCCGTCAAACACATCACGGTCAACTTGAATCCCGACGGAACAGAAAGTACCCCCCCCTCCCCCCCCGCTCCCCGCGGGCAAGAAAAAAATGGCACTTAAAAAAAAAAAAAAAAGGTCTTTCTCTAGAATAATAGGCGCGCCCGGGATTCGTGGGATTGCATCGGGCGTCCCGCGGTGCCGCGGTGTCTTCGGCTCGCTCAGTCATTCCAGACAGAGCGGCGGCGCCGTCCCACCCTGGGCGCCGTGCAGATGGGCTCATGTGTGGAGAAATGAGGCGCGAGCAATCATCCCCCCCCCCCCCCGCCCCGTCTCGCTCCGTGTTTGTCGACTTCTCCTCCTTGCTTTCTGTTTACCTCTTTCAGCTCCACCCTCCCCCCTTTCTCATCTCCTCCACCTCTCATTATCTGCCTCTACCTCCACCCCCCCCCCCCCCCACGGTGACTGCGTGCCCGTGGGGGCTGCAGAGTCTCGGCGGCGGCTCGGCGGGAGGGCCCCGGCGAAACGAGCGCGCCGGGACGCGGGGGCCCTCCCCATCTCGGGCTCGCGCTACCGGAAAATCTGCCCGTTCACGCTCCGCAGCGCCGCCGCCAGACGGCGAGCGACGGGAAGACGTTGCCGGAGGAACACGCGGCGCGTCCTCCGCTTTGGTTTTTCGACCACAGCGGCTGCCGCACGCCGCTCGGATACCGGCTCTTTGTGGAGGTTTATGATTCAATCCAACAACAACCGGGTCGAATATCAACAACAACAAGATCCATATAACAAAGTGAACTCTACGTATACCCCTTTAGACAAATTACCATTTATTTGAGGTTAAAAGACTAATATAAACTTAATTCTTGTCATAAATAAATATATATGCTCCTTCTGTTAAACATATTGCATTTTTAAGTTGGTAGGAAAGAACCGGGACCTTCAGACTCAAATCTGGTGATTTGAGACAATACCGCCTTTGTCCACAGGGGGCGCCACAAGCAACACACAATTTAAGTTCCTGGTAGTAGCTTTAAAAGACTATTTTATTAGGATTTGTGTAATTTGTGTCGTTGGAGAGTACGGAGGCAGAACTGAAGGAGAGGAATCAAGTGCACGGTAATGTGCAAATAGACTATCATTAAAAAGTTAAATAAAGACAGATAAACCAAAGTTATTAGGATTCTCCTCGTCTGCCAATAGATTTACACTTTGTCACAAGTGATTTTTAAAAAGAAATTATAGTTAGATACCAGATTTAATAAAGAAGTCTTTATCTCAGAATCAATCGCACCCAGCGTGGGTCCAGCGAGGCGTTCGAGGGTCACCAGGTAAAGTCAGCGTCCTCCTCTCAGCTCCACCTGCATCCTGGTGTTACACTACAAATCGCTTTCTAAAGCGAGGAATTTTAAAAAATGATCAATTGTCCGGGTTCTTCCAGAGAGCTTGGTGTCACCGGGGAGAAGATGAAATAATGTATTGATCGGTGCGATGGGTGATTAGTCCGGTCAGCAGATTGATGAGATTCTGGTCGAGTCATCACGGATCAAAGATGCTCCGGGTCGCTTCGTGTGTGTTTGTGCTGACTTTGCCAAAAAGAGACACACACACACACACACGTCTGTACTTCTATTCTCGTGAGGACCTTGGTTGACACATGAGGCATTCCCTAACTTCAATCAGAATCATCAACGCACGTGACGAGCCTTAAAGGGAGGGGGAGGGGCTTCAGGAGGTCAAATTAAAATTCATCTTTTTGCCAATGGAGTCTTGAATAAAGTCTTGAATCTCCTCCTCCTCCCATAAAGACGGCTTCATTAAATTGCTCCATCACTCCCTCTCTCCCTCCTCCTCTCCGGCCTTCACCTCCCCTGTTCTCCCGTCCTCCTCCGTCATGTCGCATTACGCTTTATTGTCTTCTACTCTCCGCTCTCCCGTTACGTTCCGCTGCCCCGGATCATTCTATTAATTCTACTACAATGTGAGTGCAGGTCTGTCTGTGCACGGGGAAAAGAAGAGGAAGAAGAAAAAAGGAGGTGACGGTTTGGGCTACAGTTTGTCCTTCGCCATGAACTCCCCCCCCCCCCCCCATCTTCCACTATCTGGAAAATTCAATAGACTAACCTTAAGAATTTAATTGATGCTGCCAACGGGATTACAAAAGGGCCGGCCGGCGCAGGCCGGGGACAGCTGATTAGCAGCGGGGGTAATTGTTAATTGATTGATGTATCTCCTTACCCCCCCCTTTGAGTCTTTTGGAGAGAGTGTTTTGTTTGCCACAGCGCCAGAGCATTACCATACCCCCCCCCCCTCCTTCCCTTTTCTAAACTACAGTCGGGGCATCTTTGTGCGCCGAGACAAAAGGCGTCCAAGCGCGGTGCGTTTAAGGTCGCCGCTACGTGCGTAAAGGGCAGCGGCTTCCCATTTCTAGTCGACGTGCTCGAAAGGCGACCGACACACACACACACACACACACACACACACACACAGCCGGCGGAGTCGATTACATTTTTTTGGCACATTTTTGTGTCTTTTTACTTCGTTATTCCGAATTGTGCCAACCGGCATTTTATATTATCGGAAAGAAATTGGTGCAGACGAGATAAAAAGTGATTAAAAGCAGTGATAATAAGGAGCACACACACACACACACACACACAGCGATGCTTTTGGGAGAACACACTCTTCTTTGGGCAAACAGAAACAATCCCTCCATTCTCCGCTCTCTTGCGACCACAAGGCCCCGCTTCATTGCGGCGCCTCTCCGGGCTGCAACTGTCCGAAAAGCTTCCGCTGCAGCTACTTCTGCCCAAACCTGTCGGAGCCAACACTACGCCGACTGCCAAGCCCCCCCCCCCCCCCCCCACCGGGCTGACCATCAAGCAATTACAAGGGAACTTGGCAGTGGGGAGTAAATCCAGTCATTAAAAGGGCTTAACACTGGCAGAGGGTCTCCACTGGTGAGCGGCACCCCGTGTTCAATGGGACCACTGGGGGGGCTGGGATGGGGGCTTCATACACTGGGATCTGGCAGGGATTGACTGAGTGTGTGTCTTTGCGTACATGAACACGCAGCTGTTCTCACACACACACACACACAAGGCCAGATGTTCCCGTTCGCACACCAGGATCGTCGCTGCGGGGTGAAACACGTCGCGCTCTTAAAGCGTCGACTTTTCAGCCGCCTCGGCTTTCTGCACGCCGCGACAGACAGACGGCAACGCCTCCACACACACACCTTCACAAGGTGTGTGTGTGGAGGCGAGGAGCGCGCCCACGTCCAAGGTTACAGCCGATCGATGAGGGGAAGCACCGGCGGAGGCTTCGTCACATCAACCGGGCTCCGGAGCGAGGCCGGCACGCGCTGGTTCACCAGCACACGGGGGTTTGGTATGCAGAGCGTCCAGTGAATTATTAATTCAACCAATAAGTCATTATATAACAGGAGGAGGAGGAGGAGGAGGAGAAGAAGAAGAAGAAGAAAAAAAAGAAGACACATGAAGAAGAAGAAGAATTTGTTCATGATTTTCTAATTCAGAGGTTATGATGTAGATTCAGCTGTGTTGCCTTCAGGTTCTGCAGGTAAAGGAAGACAAATAAAGTTTGAGAAGCAT